>NW_007726539.1:325226-386486 GCF_000696425.1 Galeopterus variegatus
AAAAAAAAAAAAAAAAAAAAAAAAGAATAAAAAAGTTTGGGGGCCGGCCCGGTGGCGCACTGCTACAGTGCGCCGCTTGGGAGCGCGGTGGCGCGCTCCCGCCGAGGGTTCGGATCCCACATACAAACCGGTTCCCACTCACTGGCCGAGCGAGGTGCGGGCGCAACACCGAGGGTTGCGATCCGTTGCCGGACACGAAAAAAAGACAAAAAGGAAAAAAAAAAAAAGAATAAAGAAGTTTGGACATTTTAAGTTTGAAATATGGGTAGGATATTCCTTTTATTGAGAGAAGCAGAAATTGGATACAGGGCCCTGCTGAGCAAGAAAAAAATATCAGGGCAACAGATACAGATGTTGTGTTGGTTAATTTTAGGTGTCCACTTGACTGGATAAAGGAAGACCTAGAAACCTGGTAAAGCATTATTTTGGGGTGTGTCTGAGAAGGTGTTTCCAGAAGAGATTAGCATGTAAGCGTGAGTGGACTGGTTGGGAAAGATCTGCCCTCAGTATGGGCAGACACCACCCAATCCACTGGGGGCCTAGAGAGAACAAAAACAGATAAAAAGACAAATCTCTCACTCTATCCACTGGAGCTGGGATACACTCTTCTCTCCTGCCCATGGGCATCAGAACTCGAAACTCTTCATCCTTTGGCTTCCAGGACTTACACCAGCAGCACCTCTGACTCTTAGGCCTTTGGCCTCAGACTGCAAATCATACCGATGGCTTCCTGGGTTCTGAGGTTTTCAAAATTGGACTGAGCCACATTGGCGTCATCCAGTTTACAGACAGCTATAGTGGGACGTCTCCGCCTTCATAATTGCGTGAGCCAACTCCCCTGATAAATCCCCTCTCATATATTTATATACATATCCTATTGGTTCTGTCTCTCTGTAGAACCCTGACTAATACAAATGTGTAGGTTCAATTAAAACATCAGTATTGTTATTGAATGATAATAGGAGTTATTTAATAAGGAATAGATTAAATCACTTAAGGCTAGAGTATGTAAAATGAAGGAGGGGTGAAGATAAAACCTTAAAGGAAACCAATGTCTAGCTGATGGGCAAAGGAATGATGAACCAGCAGAGAGGACCTAGCAGAAATGGCTTGCACGGGAGAACCAGGGGACTGAGATTGGCAGAACCAGGAGAAAGGAGAGTTAACTGTATGAAGTGCTACACATCAGTCCTGTGAGATGAGGACTAAGAAGCATCCTTTGACTTTGTCAATTAGGAAGATCAGGGGCCCTTCACTGAGGGAGAAGGAAGAACAGAAGTAAGATTACAGTTAGTGGAAGAGTGAAGGGGGTAGGCAGGAGTGAGGAAGTGCAAACAACCAGTGTGATGTGGTTTTTTTGCCTGAGAAGGAACAGAGAAATTCAGTGACATGCTGCATCAAAGAATAGGAAGGTCTGAAGTAATGGGAAATTGGAGCCAGTAGAGAGAAGAGGTTGAAGATGGAGAGAAGAGAAGAACCATTTGTTAGAACAAGGTCCCAGGGAAGTTGGGAAGAAAACAGATCAAGGATCTGTAATGAAGAGTGGGCACCTCATCTTCTAAAGACTTGGAGAAAGGAAGAAGAAAGAATGGGCATAACTATAGTTAAGATTTGACTGTAGAGCAACAAATATTTACTTGGAGGCATGGGATTGATTAGGTAGGGATCAAGTAGAATTGCAAAGATTTTAGAATAGCTGATGAAGGGAGAATGAAAGCATTGCCTGCCAAATGGTGTAAAGAGACCATCTGAAGCCAGACACTAGAAAATGTTAATCATGTCAGTCCACACGGGTAAATGCTTGCTTCCTTTTGAAAGGAAGCATAGCTCTTTCTTTTTATTCTTCAGAATTTATTTGCTTACTAAATACTAAATCTTCTTTTGCAGTATTTGGAATCTCCTTGTCAGTTAAACTTGTTAGGGTTATTGAATAGATTTTTTTTTTAATGTGAAATATGAAAATATATTATGAGTTATAAATAATACAGTAGCTATAACACTAAATACTAAATCTTCTTTTGCAGTATTTGGAATCTCCTTGTCAGTTAAACTTGTTAGGGTTATTGAATAGATTTTTTTTTAATGTGAAATATGAAAATATATTATGAGTTATAAATAATACAGTAGCTATAACAGAATCCAGACATTAAGTAACTATTGAGTGTTTAGTGCTCTCTAGCATGCAGAGATAGCCAAGAAAATATGGCCTCTAATATGTTAACAGCTGAGATTTTAGCCTGGCGTATGAGTGTGTATGTAGGTTGCTTATATGTAGTTTGGATAACAGCATTCCCACCCTACCCCCGATGAGCACTTCAAGTTATATTTTTTTAAAAAAGGATTTTTGTATTTGAAACCATATATTCTTATCCTTCTGAGAACATGTCATAAAATAAGCCACATAAAGGGCCCAATCTACTCTCTGAGTCCCCTTTTAAAAATGTAGCAGTTTTAAAGAAATCTCAAATCATTCAGCAAGTTTTAAAAAAAATCTGTTCTAACCTGTATAATGAGATTATAGGCCCTGCTGATAAGTATAATATTAATAGCTCAACAAAGTGCTGGGTTTTGGCTTTCAGATTCAATTTGTATTTTCAAAGGTAAAAAGATAATTTAACAAAACAACTTATAAATAAGATGTATTAGAAAGGGTTGTATAATGTTGACTTGGGTATGAGTTACATTTATTTATATTGTTTTTTCTAGAAAACATAATAAAAATAATATGATCAATAAAATAAAGATAGATAAATTCAGAACTAAAGAAAATCATAAAATTCAGACTTTCTAAATGTAAAAGTAAATAGTATTGTTGTAATTGAACTTCAGTTTTAGCTCTGTTTCCCAATGTAAAAGAGATCTAAGTTACCATACTGTCAGAAAGAAGAGGCGTATTGGTTCATCCAGAGAGAGAGTTTTTCCTTGAATAGAATTTCTCATGGGGTTTTTATTTAGGAACACTGGGTGGTATAATAGACAATTTGCTCTGCAAAAACTTTGCAGCAAAACAGGCAGACTTTTCCTTACATCTGCCTTTGAAAAACAGCTAAGAGAATAATATTGGATACATCTTAATATAGGTGATTCTTAGAGGTTCTAAACTAATGTGATCCTTCTGGTGGTTAAATTTTCTATAATAGCAGAGCCTTGACTACATAAAGGATTCACTGCCTGGTTGGCTGTAGTCCAGGGACCACTACTAGAACATGAAAGAAATGAAGGTAGGACATAGGGTTTTCGTATCATATTTCCTTGCATATGCTGCCCATTGTCTACCTGCTGCTGTTACCTTTTAATGTGTGAACCTGAGATGCTTCTTATCTTTCTTTCCTTTTCTCTCTCCTCAAGAAAGTGTCCTCTAAAACTTCTTTTCTCAATATTATTATTATATGTAACTACTGATGGACTTATTTTGATTGTATTTTGTAGTCATAACACTGAAACTGTCTTCAAAAATATTGTCTAAAGCAAATACAATTGCCAATATTTGACTTTTTTTGACCTTCGACAATGGCAATGCCATATGATTCAACCCTGTTATGATTTTTAAACATTATAATCAATAAATATGTTAATAGAAGGGGATATGTGGGGTCTTTCAATCGCTTATGCACAAGTATCCTACTCTGTGCTCCACAAACACCTACTATATTCAAGCACTGTTCTAAATGCTGGGGAACTGATGGTAAACAAGAGAATAATGCCTTTGGAATGCAGTTCACTACTAGAAAGGCGAAGAAAAATTTCCTAGAATTTCAGAGTTCAAGGGTACATCAATAAGTTCATGGAAAGTGTCACATTATCTTAATTATATATTTCCGTGAATTTTTTGAAGTCCCTCGTATATTTAGGCACCAAGGAGCTAATAAGAAGGCTAAATATAGGGTACATTGATATGTGAAGAGCTTGGCATGAGGCCTAGCACATAAGTGCTCAATAAACTTTGATTGTGCTGGTTACTGTTGTTGTTGCTGTCATCATGCCTAATGTGGGAAAAGGTGGAAACTGAAATTAGAATTCCAGTGTTTAAGAGATGTGGGTAAAAATACAGCACATGAAGAAAGTTAGAAAATTATTCCTGACACCCTGTGTCAGTGCTAAGGAGAATGCAGTGCCATGGAAACCAAGAATGTAAAGATTTTTGATTGTCAAAAGCTGCATAGACATCAAAGAGAAGAGAAAGAAACAGAGGACATTGATGTAGCAATTATGAGAATATTGATTGACCTTTAAGAAAGCAGTTTTAGTAGCATGATTGGTGTGCAGTCTCTAGAGGAGTTTGGCAAAAGAAAGATGGAAGAACTTAAGGAAGAGCACTTCTTAAATTTGAGAGGACTTATATAATATTTGGATGCTTTAAGAAAAATTAAATAAATTACATTAACCTACCTATTGCTGTGTAAAAGAATCATTCCAAAATGCAGTGTTGAAAACAATAAACATTTCTGTGAGTCAGTAAATTGCTGCAGTTCAGCTAAGAGACTTCGGCTATTGATCATTGGGTGCCATCTTGGAGGCTAGTTATCACAGACGGCAATAGTAGTAATTGAGAGAGCATATCAAATGATTGCAGTCATTTCAGTAATTTAGAAAGTAAGATTATCTACCAAGACTCCTCGAGACACTTAAGGCTAGTGGAAAAGTAAGTAGCCTCTCTAGAAGTTGGGGACATGAATCAGAGAGGGATGGGATTGTCAAATAGCATTATTTTAGATGTATCAGACAGTGCTCCACAGAGAGTTGTAACAGGTTCCCAATAATGTTTGCTCAAAATGTTAACTCCTACAGTGTTACGTGGTAGAACTTGAATTATCTTTGCCTAAATCCCAGCTCTTAACCTTCCTTGAACAGTCAGCCTATCAGACAGTGCTCCACAGAGAGTTGTAACAGGTTCCCAATAATTTTTGCTCAAAATGTTAACTCCTACAGTGTTACATGGTAGAACTTGAATTATCTTTGCCTAAATCCCAGCTCTTAACCTTCCTTGAACAGTCAGCCCTCCATATCTGTGGGTTCCACATCCATGGATTCAACTAATTGCTGATTGAAAATATTCAGGGGCCGGCCCGGTGGCGCACTGGAGAGTGCGCCGCTTGGGAGCACGGCAGCGCTCCCGCCGAGGGTTCGGATCCCATGTGGAGACCGGTTCCCGCTCACTGGCTGAGCGTGGTGCGGGCGCAGCACCGAGGGTTGTGATCCTGTTGCCGGTCCCCGGTGCGGGCGCGACGCTGTCCCGTTACCGGTCAGTAAAAAAGACAAAAAAGGAAAAAAAGAAAATATTCAGGAAGAAAAAATGGACTGTTATTACTGTACTGAACATGTACAGACTTTTTTCTTGTTGTTATTGCCTGAACAATACAGTATAACTATTTACATAGCATTTGCATTGTATTAGGTATTATAAATAATCTAGAGATGATTTAAAGTATATGGGAGGATGTATATAGATTATATACAGTTACTACATCATTTTATATAAGGGACTTGAGCATCTTTGGATTTTGGAACCAGTACCCCCAGTTTAATCTAGTTGGCAAGAACAGTAGAGGAGTGAGGATTTGAGTGCTAAATACTCAAGTTAGATATGTTTTATTCTTGCTAGGGAAAGGAACTTTAATTCCAGTAGCCCCAACAAGAACAACAGATAACATCATACTCTTCTATATTTAAAAGTTCATGATCTTAGCAACAATATCCAAAAATGCTATGGAATAGAATATATCTCCATAAACTGTTTTTCCTCTGTAAAAAAATATGTTTAACGTTTTATGATTGATTTTGCTCCAGTAAAAAGGAAGAGGGTGTTTCAGTAATTTGTATATCTGAAGCAGTTGATACAAAGGCTTTCTGAATAGCTTTTGAGTTATCTAATCATGTGTATATATTGCATTTACTTATTTTTGTGTACCAGTAGATTATCCTTGGCAATGAATCAGTGACCTTTTTTGTTCTATGTTTTTCTGTATGTCTCTGTATTTAAAAAAAAAACCTCTAATAAATTATTCATTTAAAGGGAAGCTATGTGAGTAGTAAGACATAATATAAAATGCTTTAAAATATATTTCCAAACTTGAGATGGAATTAAACATTTTAATAACAAGTCTGTCTATTATGCTTCTGTTTTTAATCAGGTAGGGCTATATTTATTTTTGGGTTTTGTTTGGGGGTGTGTGGGTATGTGTGTGTTGTTTTGTTTTTACAAACAACTGTAAAATGTTTGTGAATCATTTGTATATTGCTACTCCATATTACGTCTCTTTCACGCTTTTTTTTTTTTTTTGTCTTTTGTCTTTTTCTGTGTCCGGCAATGGATCGCAACCCTCAGTGTTGCCCCCGTACCGGACCGGGGACTGGCAACGGGATTGCAACCCTCGGTGCTGCTCCCGCGCCTCGCTCAGCCAGTGAGCGGGAACCGGTCTGTATGTGGGATCCGAACCCTCGGGCGGGAGCGCTGCCACGCTTCCCAAGCGGGGCACTTATCCAGTGCGCCACCGGGCCGGCCCTCTTTCACGCTTTTTTTAATTCCTCCCTTGAATTGACAATCACAATTTAGATAGAAAGACTTATTTACTATACATTGAATACTTATAGTTTATCTGTTATTTAAAAAGCTTATTAATGTAACATTTTACATATCCCTTTATTTTAAAAATACAGTTAAATTGTTTTTAGTCTTAGGTTTAAGGTAATTTTTTTCCTATGGAATTTTATTTTATTTATTTATTTTGTCGTGGGTGGCCAGTAGAATCCGTTGGAATTTTAGAGGAGAAAGGTGGTTATCCTCTCCCTAATAGCCTGAATGTCTGGTATAATTCAGGGAAAGATATCCAATACACAATCTTTATATAATTTGTTTTTGTGGAAACAGAGGGGGGAATCATTTAAAAAAAAGAACAACTCTTAAACACACTTTTTTCTCTGGTTTTGTCAAGCACACTATAGAACAGCAGTTAATACTCTTGCCAAAGATTTTTTTCTTTAGAAAACAAATTCACACAAAGAGAAAGTCAAATTCCCCAATTTGTTTTTGTTTTTTTTTTCTTTTTTTACCTTTGGTTGAATGCTTTCATCCATCTCATTTACTAATTGAATGCAGAAAATAGAGAAGTTAATTTTCTTTTAGTTGTTGTTAACCACATTTTCAGATAAATGTCCAGTATCTTTTGAGAAAAGTTATCAGTTAACTCATTTGCAGTCTACATCATTAAGCTTGATAGAGGTATGAAAATAAAACATAGATGTTTGCCAAAGTCCTGGTAGTGGACAAATATGTTATTTACGTGGCTTATATTTTAAACATTACAACTCTAGAACTTTTATACAGCTGAAATGTGGTCAGAATTTATAATGAGCATATAAAAAGCTCTGTAGTACGCTACTTCTATGAATGTACCTTAATCTCTTAATCATTAACCCTAACTTTTGGATTGGTTCCATTTTTTTGTGCTGCTTTTAAAAAGGAAGCAAACTGAAGACTCAAGTTGTTTGTTATTGTTTCCTAGATGAAATGCTGACCTAGACGAATTGATGAGACTGATTTATAGTCTGTTCTCTACCAAATGATGTGAATCTGAACAAAACATAATTCTTTTATTAAAAATATCTGTGCTTGGGCCGGCCCGGTGGCGCACTGGAGAGTGCGCCGCTTGGGAGTGTGGGGGCGCTCCCGCCGAGGGTTCGGATCCCATGTGGAGACCGGTTCCAGCTCACTGGCTGAGCGCGGTGCGGGCGCAACACCGAGGGTTGCGATCCCGTTGCCGGTCCCCGGTACGGGTGCGACACCAAGGGCTGCGATCCCGTTACCGGTCAGTAAAAAAGACAAAAAGGAAAAAAAAAATATCTGTGCTCCATAAGAAAAAATACAACCCAGTTAAAATATGAGCAAAAGATTTGAGTAGCCACTTTGCCAAAGAAAATACATAGATGGCAAATAAGCATATGAAAAGATGCTCAACACATTTGTCATCAGGGAATTGGAAATTAAATAACTGAGATATCACTATGCACCTATTAAAATGGCTAAAATCCAAAAAACTGACAGGACCAATTGCTATCAAGGTTATGGAGCAACAGGAGCTCTCATTCATAGCTGGTGTGAATGCAAAATTGGAAGACAGGCAGTGTCTTACAAAGGTAAACATAGTTTTACCATACGGTCCTGTTTCTAGGTATTTACCCAAATGAATTGAAAACTTATGTCCACACAAAACCTGCATGTGAATGTTCATAGCAGCTTATTCATAATTGCCAAAGCTGAAAGTAACCAAGATGTCCTTGAGTAGGCAAATGGATAAATAATGTGTAGTACATCCAAACAATGAAATATTATTCAGCAGTAAAAAGAAATGGGCTATCAAACTGCAAAAAGATATAGATGGATCTTAAATGCATATTGCTAAGTGAAAAAAACCTGTCTGAAAGTCTTCATGCTGTACGATTCCCATAGATGTTCTGGAAATGACAAAACTATAGCAACAGTAAAAAGATCAGGGGATTGGGGGATGGGAGGAAGGGTTGAGTAGGTGAAGCGCAGAAGATTTTTAAGGTGGTAAAACTATTCTGTATGATACTGTTAATTGTGGTTACGTTACACCATGCTTTTGTCAAAAACCACTGAACTTCTTTACAGCACAAAGAGTGAAACCTGTCTGTATGTAAAAAAAAAATTGTTTGGTAGGTCTAGGGATCCCAGGATAGAATGCAAACTAAGACAGTCCTTCTTCTGCCTGTGACAACACCTCCCCCCATAACTTTAGAGAAACCTGGTCTCAAGCCATTGTTCTGGCACTTGTACCTCTTCCCACCTGCTCTCATGAACACTGGTATATAAACTTTGTACCTCCTTTGGAATATGGCACACTTGGGACATTATTCTCCAGAGATTTTCCCTGTGCTTTGCCTTCTCCCAGCACGTTAAATAATAAAATTAATTTGTTCTAAGTTTTCTTATTAAAAAAAAAAGAATGCAGACTATGACAAAAGGACCTATTACAAATGTATGACACACCTTACTGAAGGGAATGGAGCAGAAAGGTACTGGTCTAATTAACTTGGCAAATGAGTGGAGTCTGTAAGGCTAGAGACAAAATAAACAGCATTAACACTGTACATGCTGTCAAAAACAAGGAAAGTCTGAGCAACTGTCACAGCCAAGAGGAGCCTAAGGTATATACTGTGGTATCCTGGAACAGAAATAGGACATTAAGTAAAAACTAAGGGAATGTGAATACAACTATGGGCTGTAGTTAATTTTTAAAAAATTATGTATTTTACGGGTCCAGCTTTCTTTGAGATTATAGTCTGAACATCCTCAAAACTACAAATGGTTTGGATTTAGGAATGTTTGTGTTTATTTCCTAATTGGTGACTACAATTTGTCTTGTTGTATGCACCAAATATTTTTGTACTTTGTGAAAGTCTTGGTAGAAATGCCTTTTTAAAAATGTAAGCAGAGGGCCGGCCCGGTGGCGCACTGCTACAGTGCGCTGCTTGGGAGCGCGGCGGCACTCCCGCCGAGGGTTCAGATCCCACATACAGACCAGCCGCTCACTGGCTGAGCGAGGTGCAGGCGCAACACCGAGGGTTGCGATCCCGTTGCTGGTCCCGGTCCGGTACGGGCGCGACACTGAGGCTTGCGATCCGTTGCCGGTCACAAAAAAAGACAAAAAGGAAAAAAAAAATGTAAGCAGAGCCTAATTTAATAATTTGTTAATTCTCAGCTTTAAGGAATTACGGAGTGCACTCGCACATGCACCACCCTCATTGCTATTCACACTCGATAACTGTTGCCTGAAATATTGAACAAGGGAAGAACTGGTTCAGGTCCTAGAAGCATCCATTTATTCACAACCGTCCTGTTCCTATGACATGGGAAATGGCTTATTTTAAAAAATAATAAATTAATAATATATAAGTAAGGGGAGATAGAAAACATTACCAGAGAAAATATACGTTTGAGTCACAAGGAGGTGTAAATATTTTTTGAAATACAGGCACATCAGGCTTTCTTTTAGCTACTCTTTAATTCTGAGATGACAAGTTCAAATGCCTATGAGAGCCAGGCAGATAATGTAAATATGTGCAGCTGGGTCAAGTGTAACACAGGAGGGAGGGGTGGGGGAGCCTCTGATTACCCTGCCACAGGTATTCACATCATCAAACACTGTGCTTTGGAGAGGTAGCAGCTAGTTTGCTTTAATTTGGGCATAAATTTTTGCTCAGTAAATCAGCTCATTTAATACAAGGGATATTATTAGATAAATATTTGGGGTTTTTTATGGAGGAGGGAAGAACATTAGATGTGAGTGAAATTTTTTCCTTCAGTTATTGTGTGCTTCAAGTCTTTGATACCTTCCAGAGAGCTTTATAATGAGGTAGGCCTAGCTTACTTTTGATTGATTCATCCAAAATGTTGCTGAGTGCCTCCTCTCCACAACCATTTGGGTCCTAAGGGTAAAAAGTGTACTCTGCTGTTGTCTCTAGGATTTTATTCTAAGCTGTTGATACACACTGTGCTTTTGATGATTGAGCATAAACAGTTAATGATAGTGATATCACAATTGCCACCTAGTGAATAGTAATCATGAAATACCATCAGATGTAAGAAGCCTCTTAATTTCAGAGCTGTTAAAATGTTTATTTATTTACTTATTTATTTTATTCTTTTTTTTAAAAATAGATGATTGGTAAGGGGATCTTAACCCTTGATTTGGTGTTGTCAGCACCATGCTCTCCCATGTGAGCAACCAGCCATCCCTATATAGGCATCCAAACCTGTGGCCTTGGTGTTATCAGCACCATACTCTCACAAGTGAACCATGGCCGGCCCTGTTTTTGTTTCTAAAAAGTACTTCTTAGAATAAATTAAATAAGGTACGTTAAGCATGTTTATATAGTCATTCTCATTGTGAGATAATGTCCTAATACTTTGGAATACCAGCAACGCATCTGGGCAATCTGGGGCTTTCAATCCACAGTCATAGTCGTTTGTTTTGTTAGATTTAGTAGTTGCTAATTTCTTCCTTTTTAAAAAAATAATTTATTTTATTTATTGAATCAAAATCGACTATGCATTTTTGGGGTTGAACATTGAGATATGTTGATTAAATCAGTATTACTAGCATATGTATTGTTACAAATCATAATTATTCTTTATGCCCCTTGTCCAACCTTTCCCTTTCCCCCATTTCCTCCCCCGCCCCCCTCTAATTGCCCTAGATTTCTTCTCTCCTTCTGAAAGAATAATGGTTACTCTGTTAATTTGTTGCCTAGATGATCTGTCCAATGCTGGGAAATGTGATCAGGTCCCCCAGTATTATCATAAAGCAGATGCTTCTTCTGTCACTCTGAAATGGGTTTTATGGAAAGAGACATCCTCTTCTTTTCTTTGTCTCTGCTGGTGACTCTTCTTGTGTGAATACACTCCAGTGGTTGCCTAACCATCTGCGTGATGGCTGTGGTGTCTAGCTGCTTTTGCAGCAGCCGTGGTTATTGTGGTGTTTGTGGTGGGCCACCCACGTGGGGCTGCTGTTTTTGGCATGCTCCTTGGCACTGGCGGTATGCCTGGTTGTGGGGTGTGTTTGGTCCCCTTCTCCATGCCTCTGGTCCCTGAGCAGAGCCCAAGGTACTGGCGCCATGTGCCTGGTTGTGGGAGAGGGGTCCAGTTCCCTTCTCCGTGTCCCGGGTCCCTGGGTGGGCCCCGAGGTACAGTGCAGTGTGCCTAGTTATGGGAGAGAGGTCCGTTCCCCTTCTCCTTGCCTCAGGTCCCCGGGAAGGCCCCAAGGTGCTGGTGTGGTGTGTGTGGTTGTGGGAGGGTGGTCTGGTCCCCTTCTCCATGCCCTGGGACCGTGGGTGGGCCCCGAGGCGCTGGCTTTTTGTGCTTGGTTGTGGGAGTGTTTTAGTCAGTTTTGTGTTGCTATAACAGAATTACCTGAGACTGGATAATTTATAAGGAAAAGAGGCTTATTTGGCTTACAATTCTGGGACAGCTGCATCGGGCACCGGCCTCAGGCTGCTTCTACTTATGGCGGAAAGTGGCAGGCAGCCGGCAGGTACAAGCAGATCACATGGCGAGAGGAAGCAAGAGAGAGAAGGTACCAGGGTCTTTTTAAGCAACGAGCTCTCGTGGGAACTAATAGAGCGAGAACTCACTCATTAATTACCCCTCCCCCAGGGAGAGCATTAATCCATTCGTGAAGGATCTGCCCCCATGACTCAGTTTCCAACACTGCCACATTGGAGATCAAATTTCCACATGAGTTTTGGAGGGGACAACACGTCCAAACTCCGTCAGGGAGAGAGGTCCAGTCCCCTTCTCCATGCCTCTGGTCCCCAGGTGGGCTCCCAGGTGCTGGCATGTTGTGCCTGGTTGTGGGAGGGGGTCTGGTGCCCATCACCATGCCCCTGGGTGGGCTCTGAGATGCTGGCATGTTGGGCCTGGTTGTGGGAGGGTGGTCTGGTCCCCGACACTATACCCCGGGTCCCTGGGTGGGCCCCAAGTTGCTGGCTCAGTGTGCCTGGTTGTGGGAGGGTTGTCTGGTCCCCTTCTCCATACCCCGGGACCGTGGGTGGGCCCCAAGGCGCTGGCTTGGTGTGCCTGGTTGTGGGAGAGAGGTCCAGTCGCCTTTTCCATGCCCCGGGTCCCCCAGTGGGCTCCAAGGTGCTGGCATGGTGTGCCTGGTTGTGGGAGGGGGGGTCCAGTCCTCTTCTCCATGCTTCAGGTCCCCAGGCTGGCCCCGACACACTGGTGCAGTTTGCCTGGAAGTGGGAGTGGGGTCCGGTCCCCAGATCCAAGCCTCCAGTTCCCAGGCAGGCCCCAAGATGCTGTTGGTGTGCCTGGCCCGGAACTAATTTTTGTCCTTTGCTTCTAACACAGGGGAACTTCCTTTGGGAACTAGTACTTGAGCTGTGTGGTTGTTTAAATTGCTACTTTGCTGCTGTTTCCCTAGGGAAGTCCTTTTGTGCAGCTCAGGGTTTAATGGTTGACTTTGTAGGTACTTCCGGCTCTCCAGAGACCCGGTGGATCTGTGTTCTGTAGAATCTCTGATCTGGGCCTGAGTTTTTTCATCAAACTGCACCCCATGCAATTCTGCATTCCCAGCGAGTCTCCTCTGAATGGTCCTGTGCTGATTGGGGGGTAGATCAGCTGTCCTTGCTGTGCCCCAGTGTTTCCCTGGTGGGCCTGTCTCCCCCACTGCCTGTGCTGCAAACACTTCCCATGGGACGGGCCATGCGCTGGTCTCTTGCGATGACTCACCGACTTCTGAATGGCTCCCTTTTTTTCAGTTGTTCTGGCTCCTCACTCCTGCGTGGGTCCACGTGAACCCTATTAGTGGTCTTGCTGTCCTGGGGCCGCCAAGGCCTTCTTCTCCCCTGCCACCTCCAAGTAACTCCATTTGAAGGGCACAGCTGCGGCTTCTGCCCGCTCCTGCTCCATGCGCTCATCAGCTCGAGTCTTAAAGCAGCCGAGGCCCGAAATGCTCAGAGCAGCTTTTTCTTTCTCTCGTCGTAGTTTCTCTTGCCTTCATGAACTCCGTAGGTCTCTCTACCTTTTCCCCCTAATTTCTTCTTAATGTACACGTTTAATTTGACATTTCCCAAAGCATGGTACACATGGTACTGTAGTATACAAAACGATTTTTAGGTGTGTGTTGTGAGAGGAAATAAGCATTTGGGTATTTTCCTTTGTTAGTTCTTCTGGTAAGTAACACCTTTTCCCCCTAATTTTTTCTTAATGTACATGTTTAATTTGACATTTCCCAAAGCATGGTACACATGGTACTGTAGTATACAAAACGATTTTTAGGTGTGTTGTGAGAGGAAATAAGCATTTGGGTATTTTCCTTTGTTAGTTCTTCTGGTAAGTAAGTACCTATACTACCCTCTGATAGTTACAGGTATATATGATCTATGTATGTTTCGTACCCCACAGTCTTGCTCCCAGTTGTGTTAGTGCATGAAAACAAGTCCTACACTGAATTCTTCTACACACATTATTAGCAAGTAGCTATAAAAACACTCATCCAAACTGTAAAAATAGTAAGTCTCTACTCTGTCCTTTTTAGGCGTTAGGCACAACAAAACACCTTACATGAAAGATTAACTCCAAACGTAACAGTATTCTCACAGAGGGATAAGCTAACTTAATGGGTTCAAGCAGCAGAGTCCTTCACTGAGAGGCATGAAGAACAAAATGAAATTTTATTTTGGGCCACTACTCTGAAGGCGTTTGGCTGCTGGGATAGCCAAATACTTGTTTCCAATTTATGCAAGGACCTCTAGCCAACCACATACTTTGAGTATCACTCATCTCACCATGAAAAAATATTTCCAACATCCCTTATGCTAATTAATGAACCCTCTGATACAGATTTAGTGGTGATTACTTGAAGTGCTTGTTTGATGGTCATCTTAGTTGCCCTGAATGTAGATCACTGATAGGGTATTTAACATAATAGCTAACTGCCTTCCCCACTGTTTATACTGAAGTATTTTAAAGTAATTACAGTGTAATAAGGTAATATGAGGATGAAACCTTCTCATTTTAATATTGTGTGTTAGGAAAAATATAGTGAACAAAAACCTGTGATTTCACAGATAGAGCTTAGGATGAGGATAAGTTGCCTTTTTAAATAAAGCAACGTTCACATACATTTAATAGTACATGTGGTACTCAGATATGGCAGAAACTTAAAGATGTCCAGTAATGACTGAAGTTTGGAGGACTCTTGTTTAATTGAATGTCTTTTCTTTTTTGGACATAATTTTACCATTAACTCCTTTTCTCAATCCCTTGCCCATGTTGTCAGTGGGTGTTGCTCTCATAAGGTATAAACCAGTTTTCTGTATTTCCTGGTAAAACATCATCCCAAGGGGAAAAAAACCTACGTTCTTTAAAATCAAATAGTGTCATACGAATTTTTTTAATTGTTGTAGAAAAAGATGCTTAAATATGGCCTTCAGTTTGAGAGTTTTATGAAATATCCCCAAATAAATATGACTAACTTACGGAATTTTAGACAATTTATCTCAATGATTGTCAGATTTTCAATAACCATCAATATTATAATGAAATAAAAGTCATATAGTATTTCAAAAGTATATGGTTTTAAAATATGTATATATACATTCTAAAAGTAAAATTTATGTAATTTGTGAAAATATGTGTTATATTTTATAAATGTATTAGAGTCTGTCAAAATTGAGGTTGTCTCTTTTTTCAGCCACAGTGGGACAGAAATTTTAGGACAGTAAGGGACACACACTAGTGAAAAGGGTTTTTGCAATGCCTTTATTCCATACAATATGAAGTGTCCAGCAGTACTGTACTGCTACTTCCAGTCCACTTCACCAAGGGTGAACGTCTCAATATCTATTTTAGGGCCTCATAACTGCATATGTTTGCTCCGTCTTTGAGGAGAGATGTTAGAGGGGTGCCTGCTACCTGCCACAGAGCCCTAGCCACCTCCCATCCCACAGGAGAGAAGGGCAACCCTTTCATGACTTTATCCAGGGCAGAAGTTCTGGATGAGTGCAGAACTTGCTTACCTCATCTAAAACATTTGAAGGCTGTATTTTAATTTTTCTTCTCTCTCATTTTTAATTGAAAATTTGCAAACAAGTAAAATTTCTAGACAAAGATGGAATTTTAATTGCAGAATTTGCAATTATTATTTTTTTTATTTTTTTCCCTTGTTACTTTATGTTGTATGGTCTGCCTTCTGGAAGGGGCCACTCTGATTCTTGATCCTGATTCTCGTTTAGGAATAACACAGTAGGAAACAATCTTTTAATCTCATTTTTCTCATAGGAAGCAGAGCAAAGCATTGTAAGGTAATGTTAGAGGGTCCCGAACTACTAAGGAATTTCCCCAAGGATCCTCATAACTGAACTATTAGAGTGTCTTTCATTTGTGATTTAGCTCAGAATGCTCTTCGGTCTTTCTCCTGATCAAGTTGAATGGGCAGTTGGGCAATTCCATTTGCAGTGAGGGAATTAATCTGAGTATCAGAATGTAGACTCACATTTTAAGTCTTCTTAAAACGCTGGTTGTAATGAAGAAGACTCCAGGATAATCCAAATCAGGATAAGAATTGTAGCGTACTGTTTAATTAAAGCAGGTCAAAATACTACTAGCCAGGACTGATTAAATTCCAATGCACATCTTCCTTCAGATCTTTACATTTCATATTACTGCTACATCAGTTATTTTTTCATTATGGTAAAATTCATATAACGTAAAATAACCATTTTAAAGTGTACAATTCATTGTCATTTAGTACATTCATTCACAGTGGCATGCAACTATCACCTCTGTGTAGTTCCCAAATATTTTCATCACCACAGAAGGAAACCCTGTGCCCCTTAAGCAGTCATTCCCCATTTCTTCCTACCTTAGCCTCTGGCAACCAGGGCTAATCTGCTTTTCTTATAAATGGAATCATAAATATGTGCCCTTTTGTATCTAGCTTCTTTCACTTAGCAAAACAGTTTGGAGATTCATCCGTGTTGTAAGATGTGTCGGTTCTATCTTTTGACTATTATACATATTGTAAATAGTGTTGCAGTGAGCATTTGTGCACAAGTATTTGTTTTCAATTCTTTGGGGGTATGTATATACCTAGGAGTTGAATTGCTGGATCATGTAGTAATTTTATGTTTTAACTTTTTGAGCTAAACTGTTTTCCATGGCACTATTTTACATTCCTATTAACACTAAACCTTTATGCTGGGATCCTGAACTGACTCTGGGGCTTCCAGATTAAATTCTGAATAATCAGGTTTTGGGTTTGTTTTTTTTGGGGGGGGGGGGTTGTTTGCTTTTTTTAGAAAAAGATGACTAGTAAGTTAAGAACCCTTGACTTGGTGTTGTCAGCACCACGCTCTCCCAAGTGAGCGAACCGGCCATCCCTATATAGGATCCGAACCCGTGGCCTTGGTGTAATCTCTGGGGCTTCCAGATTAAATTCTGAATAATCAGGTTTTGGGTTTTTTTTTTTTTTGGGGGGGGGGGTTAGATAACACTATTGTGTTATGAAATTTTGGTTAGATAACACTATTGTGTTACATATTGTGTTTGAAATTTTTCGAAGGACACTCATGCAACTGGTCTATTTCTAAGGTTTGTTTCAGTATCCATAATTTATTATATCAGATTATGATATAATTTGTTATATCAAATTATGATACTCAGATCCTTGAGTATCTGAACAAAATTTTTAAGAACTGAATTTACTCTTCTGTTTAAGTTAAAATACCTTATTTTTTCTTGTCTTTTATCTAATATGCACTTTTGAAATAGCTGATTTAAGAATCAGAGGTATGGGTACATAGATTATTTAGAGCAGGAGAATAATCCTGTATAGCAATTTTCAAGATGTTTTTACTTGATTGACAGTAATTTTACTGCATAAGAAAGTAGGTTATATCCTTGCAGTTTTGAGTTGAGTACATCTTTTCTGGTATTTTATGTTACGAAGAACTGAAAGTTTGGGCAGCTTAATCTTCCTTTTGTTGCTTGTTAATGTTTTCTGGTCACTTAACGCACTGAACCGGTTTGTCCATGCTAAATTACATTTTCATTGATATATATGGTTTATTAATTAGTCACAGAATGTGGTGGGCCATTCTTGGTGCCTACCTAACTTATTTACTGTTCCTTCCAATGTTCTTCCTATTCGAAAGAGTCCAGATTTGGTTCTAGTGATTTTTTTTTTCCTTCTGTGTGCTCTGGAGAAAATGAACTTTCTCAGTCTAAGATTAATAATTAATCTTAGAGAGTTAATCTTATTCCCCATGCTAGTGATGTGTTTAAGCCTAAGAGCTTCTATGTATGAGTGGTTGAAACACAGTAGTTTATTTTTTCAAGTAAAGCAGTCCCAGAGATAGGCATTTTAGGATTAGAATTAGCCCTAGATTTCTTCCATTTTCCTGTTTCACCACCCTAGAATGAGACTTTGTTTCTCAAGATTACTTCATGATCTATTTGCTTTCCTTATGTCGAAAAGGAATGAAAATCAAAAGTACGAAATAATTAATTTCCTAGCTTCTTCCCATCTCTCCTTTAAAGCATTCTATCTAGAGGTCCCGCATGACACTCTTGTTTATATCTCATTGGCTATGCCTGATTAATATGTACAGACCTAGTTGCAAGGGAAGCCAGGATATGTCGTACTTTTAGTTGGGTGCATCCCTTCCCTGAATAAAGCTGAGCAAGAAAGGAAGAGTGGGCAGTGGATAGCAATGAGCAGTCTCTGTACAGCAGCAATCATTGAAAGATGACCCTATTAAGAGTTCATTAGCAACTGTTTTGGAAAAACCTTGATAAGAGAACTTTTCATTAAAAATCTAAACAGTAATAAGAACTGAGTCAAACTTGTTTTCAAGTCAGTATTGAATCTCCTTTTCTTTCAGATTCATTTGTTTACTCATTCAACTCATCTCTGGACAATTGAAACCCACTAAGATCCCAGCTTAGTGCTTTTATTTGTTGTGATGGGGTTGTCAGCCTAAGTTCTGTTTTGTAGTAAGTGAAACTGCTTCATGGAAAAGTCAACTTTCTCAAGGGCATTTGTGATAAATCCAAACCTTTGCCAACCCTCCGTGTGACTTATAATACTCTGCTGATAGGTCTCCATTGTTCATAAATGATCATAATGGAGACTTTCTGTCTTCAGTAGTAGCTCTCTGTAGCCTACTGTGTAACACCCAGGTCCGTTTGCCTGATGCTCACAACCTTCAACCCTGCTCTTCATGTACCTTTTAAAACCATTGCATTATAACCAAGCCAAACTAATCATCTCATTTTTACCTCAATATTTTTTCATTGTGACTTCATATTTTCTACTGTCCACATCCTACCCGTCCTTTATAGAGTTCAAACTCAAAGCCCATTTACATTTATCTCTGCTCTTTTTCATCTACATGCCTATCAGAACAATAATAGCTATTGCATAATAAGCTCTAATTATGTGTCAAACACTATTGTAAGGATCTTAATGTTTTCATTAATTTAATCATAACAGTACTATGAGGAAGATGCTATTGTTATGCCCACTTTAGAGGTGAAGAACTGAGGCACAGAGAGATGCAGTAGTTTTCCTAAGGCCTGATCCAGGACTCTGACCTAGGCAGTCTGGTTCCAGAATCCATTTGTGCTATAGCATCTAATATTCAAACTTGTATTTTAGTTATGTACTTATCTGTCCCACTTACCTACCCACAATTAATTTGGACATTTCATTTCTTTTTCATTTTTTAATTCTCCAACAGGATCTGGTAAGCTTCTTTTACAGAAAAAGTATTATACTCTATAAATATTTGTTAAGCAAATGAAAAATCTATTAATACTAGCCAATGAAATTAAATCTCAACCCACATTTGTTTGTTTGTTTAACATCACACAGCAATATGTATAATATTTCCAGAGCTGGCTGGTGGCTCACTTGGAAGAGAGTGGTTCTGATAACACCAGGTTAAGTGTTCAGATCCCCTTACCAGCCAGCCACCACAAGCTAAATTAATAAATAAATAAAAAGATATAACATTTCCAATAAACTTGCAAAACAAGGATAAGCATTTTTATTTAAAAGAAAAGAAAAAACTTGGCCAGGTAATTTGTATAAATGAGGTATAAAAAACAGACAAAAGAAATTTTCTCCCCATTGCTAGAAATATGACCATAGAAGTGTAATGAGATAAAACTTTTGGTTTTTTGTTTTTTTAAGTCACTGCATAGTAAAGGAATGCGTGGTTTTGTTTATTTATTGGTTGTTTGCTTTTAAGGGAGAATATCCATATTCTAATAAAACTTGGTCTTGGCAGGCAGTAGTCTTGGCTGGAGTTGTTGATACAAGACCACCTGATTATGTCTGTTACACAATATCATGGTGAATAAAGGACAACTTATGAAGTTAGTTACTTTCTCAGGACCTTTCATTGAGTCAGTTTAGGGATAAAAGTGTCTGTTAAGTCCTGAGGCTGTATCTTAATCATGAATCTCCATAATGTATTCTACATTTTCTTGCTTCCTTGTGAAAGCATAAGCAGGAGTTTCATATTAAGTTTCAAGCTAACTAATGTCCCGACCCGAGGGATATTCAACGCAGACCTTGGAGGGGGGAGTGGGAATTGGATGGGACAAGAGGAGAGAAATGGAGACAAGACAGTATTCTGATTAAGTCTCGTTTGTTAGCCAGAAGGTCACAGCTTATATAGACAGCAAAAGGGAACAGCAGATAGGGAAATGTGCAGCAGATGTTTTCCGGGAAAGACCACAGGGCAAGTCGTTCCAGGAAATAGAAAATTCCCCTGTTATCTATGGCAAGTTGCAAAGTTACCCACACCCATAGTGCACAGGAGGGGGAGGGACTGAAGATAACAGCAAACAAGGCTCTGAGGCCTCGAGGCAATAGCCAGGCTCTATGGCTCCGGACAGGTCCCCCTTTTTTATTATTTCAAGCCAATAGAACCCCTTGGGAACTGTGCCTGTCTTAGGTTGGGGCAATCCATCCCGAGCATTGTACCCGTCATAGGATTAGGCTGCATCAATGGCAGCCCTCCTGTCTTAGGTGGTGCGTACGGGGATGTTACCCTCTTACCCTGTTGTTGGCTATCCAGTTCAGCTCACAGGGGAGGCATCCCGCTAATTTGAATTCAGTGGGACATGTGAACCACTTTGTTCTTGCATCTCTAGGCATTGGTAATGGACCTGTATAGGCCTTGCCTGCATAGTACAATTTGCTGTTTAATAAATGCCATAAGTTTGTTGAACAGAAAAGGACCCAATGAGAGCAAGAGGAGCAAGCATACAAGCGGTCCGAAAAGGGGGAGGAGGTAAGGCAAAAATCCATTCAGCCCAGTCTAAACGGGGTTATCCGCTAGTTGTTTTCTTCTCTTTTCCAGGTCTTCTTGCAGTTGTTTGATTCGGTTTCTGACTGTACCAGACTTGTTGGCGTAGAAGCAGCATTTTTCCTGTAGGGCCAAACAGATACCTCCCTGTTCTGCAGTTAGTAAATCTGAGCCTCTTCTGTTTTGTAATGTTACTTCTGCCAAGGAGTCTAATTGATCTTGAAGATCATGTATAGTTTGGGAAATAGTCTGCATATCTGAGATTAATTGGGTAGACAGTTTGGTGTATTGAGATATAGAATGGCTAAGGCCAGCAGTTCCAGTCGCAACTGCAGCAGAAATCCCCAGTCCAGCAAGTAAGGGAATTAACTGCCGGCTCTCTTGGCCCTCCCAGCTGTGTGATCAATGGAAGGGACAGGGACAGGCTCATCTCCAGGTATAATGTCTACATCGGGTAGGAGAGAAGCTAAAACACACAATCCCGTCCAATTAGTGGGTAATTGGGTATAAGCCTCATTGTTCCCACAAACAAAGACTGAGCCATTCTGAGCACACAGGGGAGTGGAGATGTTAACAATTGTCAAACACTGAGTGAATGTGGCAAAGCCAACATTAATTTCATAACTATTGTTAACTGAGGGAGAGTGGTAGCAAGAGGAATTAGTAAACTGTAAAGGCATGTACTGTTTCCATGGGTGCATAGCTGAAAAGCAGAGTAACAAGAACTATGCATAGAATCAGCAAAAGTCTGACAGGGGCATGGGCCAGGGTGCCCGTCCGCAGTAGGTATAGCCCTAGGCTTATTGACACACTGCCACTCGAGGGATGACATCCCTGATCAGCCAGCCTGGAAAGCTGTGCAATCACCACAATCTACGGATTGTAGTGATCGAGTATTCGTTGGAGGACTGGAAATGATTCCTCCTTAATTTTAATAGTGGATACTTTTTAGATCTCTTAGGTATGGCACTGGCTGCCTTGACCTCCTCACTCTCATCTTCTAGGGAGATTAGATCTACGTCCTCCCTAGGCAGTGAAGAGGGATTTCGGAGGTCAGTCTTGGAACTGGCTTTTAATATTTTTTCAGTTTGGGCCAGTTTCTGAAACTTCTGGGGATTTTTCCCTATCCTGAATCATGTCCCTGATTAAATTCCAATAGGAGAAGGCAGTAACAGGGACCTTTTCCAGCCCAAAAGTCTCATAGAAATCTTGTAAAGCATCTCCAACTCGATACCACTTTTTATAGTTAATAGTCCCTTCTTCTGGGAACCAAGGACAAAGATCCCACACGAAATCAAAAAATCTTAATAGATCAGTTGTTTTAACCTTTACTCCCTGTGTCTTTAAAGCCTTTTGTAACTGTCTTATGTAGACATCATGACAACTTAATTCTTGTCCCATTATCGGGTACGCTTACTCACCTTATCCTGACATGGCAGGTTCCCGCGGCGGAAGAAGGTTTTACTCTTTTGTTTTCAGCGATCGACCCTCCGATGCGCCGTCATCTTCACGGTATCCCGTGCCCCATGTTTGGGCGCCAGAAATGTCCCGACCCACGGGATATTCAACGCAGATCCTGGAGGGGGGAGTGGGAATTGGATGGGACAAGAGAGGAGAGAAATGGAGACAAGACAGTATTCTAATTGTCTCGTTTATTAGCCAGAAGGTCACAGCTTATATAGACAGCAAAAGGGAACAGCAGATAAGGAAGTATGCAGCAGATGTTGTCCGGGAAAGACCACAGGGCAAGTCGTTCCAGGAAATAGAAAATTCCCCTGTTATCTATGGCAAGTTGCAAAGTTACCCACACCCATAGTGCACAGGAGGGGAAGGGACGGAAGATAACATCAAACAAGGCTCTGAGGCTTCGAGGCAATAGCCGGGCTCTATGGCTCCGGACAAACTAATGCACAAAGCAACCATTATAAGAGTTTCTTTGAGGCCTATTTTTTGATGATAATGAAATTGGTGACACTATCATGTTTGATTCTATTCCTACATCAAAACCGGACAATGTAGCCTCTAGGCAAATGATATAAGTATAGAATTGACTGTTAGTATTTGAATAAAATAGATGTTTTGTTGATAAATCAGGCTCTGTAGAAAGACAGATTTTATAATTTCTTTCAGAATGAAAATCAGTCTGTATACAATTAGAGTATGTCACAAACTATCATTCAAAATATATATTCACATAAGTGTATACAATTTTTATTTGTCAATTCAAAAACATGTGAGGGCTGGCCCACGGCTCACTTGGGAGTGTGGTGCTAATAACACCAAGACCAAGGGTTCGGATCCGTATATAGGGTTGGCCAGTTGGCTCACTTGGGAGACCGTGGTGCTGACGACACCAAGCCAAGGATTAAGATCCCCTTACCTGTCATCTTTAAAAAAAAAAAAAAAAAAAAAAAAATATTCACCTGAAGAGTTGTCGTCAGGACATAGGCAAGGAAACTAGAGCTAAATTTATGCTTTTTATGCATGTAACTTGGGTTGTTGATTTATTATTTTATATTCATTAGTGTATTCTTGAATCTGAATTTTGTTATTGTGCTGGAATTTGAAAATTCTCTACCTAACCTTATATTAGTTACCACTGCACATTTGAGTACAAAATAAATAAATTTAGTTTTCATACTACATCTGATGGAAATTTTTCTAGAACTGTAATGATCAAGGCGAAAACGCAGCTAAAGATTTCAGGGCCTATTAAAAGATTCACTGCTCAGAAAGCATTTTTTTTCCCATCAAGTAAACTTGTCTTCAAGCACCCAAAGATAGAGAGTTCAGATATGCCAAAGGAGATAGATAAAAATATAACTTCACATTTCTCCTGTAGCTTAGAAATTGAGATGTCATCTTATAATAAGGACATGGGGAAGAGAATCAGTTTTAATGCCCACATCATTGCTGCCTTTTTTGACTGTATCTCTCACTTTAGTTTATATTTGGTTGTACAAATGAACTCATTAGAGTTAGTCTAGTCTCCATGAGTATATACTTTCTATTTATTATGCAAAATAGTTTATATACATCCCTACTGGTAGATTCTTTGAGGTGGAAGTATATATAACTCTAAATTTTGTTGGTTATGCTGATTGTCCCTAATACTGGAATTACCTGAGTGAGAGAGATTGGGGGAGATCCCTCTGAAAAGGTAACAGTTGAGCTGGACCTGAATAATACAGATTGGTGAGATATACAAGTTATGACAGAATTCAGAAGAAGGAAGTTGGAGCTACTAATCTCAAAAAAGTGGAAGGGGTTTAGAACAGATTGGAGGAAGAAATGAAGGGAATAAAAAATGTCTGTCAATGTCTTATTAAACTGGCCTTTGAGGGGCCAGCTTGTTCATTGATAACCTGAGAACCTGGATATTCTCAAATCAAAAGGTTCTGAATCCCATTAGCAAGCAAGTATATTTCTGTTGTTGCCACTCCCTAGGGAGGAAAATTCTAGTGGTATGAAGTCCTTTTTCATTATAATTGGTCTCTTCCTAAGCAGTTTATAGATAAATTTGTTTCTTAAATCCTTCATCTCTTCCAATTACTTTTTCCAGGAGTTTGCTGTTCTAAAAGAGCACCAAGATAATAGCAATCCTCTTTGAACTTTTTCTTTGGTAGTAAATTGAATATATCTGAACTGTTATGTCAGTGTCAAATGAGGATAACTAACATAGTTTAGAAGCAGTTGTTGGCCCAACACTCACATGGATTGTCTGTCTTGGTCAGCATAGAGTTTACTTCTGTACTAGACTTCAGTTAATGTAGTGGTTACCAGTGCTGTAAGTACATGGGATATTTGGAACCTATCTCAGGTTATCATCAGGTGTAAGTGTTTATTTTCTGTGAATTGATTTACCCCTTACCTAAGTACCAGCCTTTAACAGAAGACAATGAGGATATGAAAGAGACCATACTTTAGAATTATTTTAAATTTATTTACTTTTGCAATTAGTGTTACTTCGATGTTTCTTTTTAAATCATGGAGATATGGTATGTGATAGGCCAAGATCAATGAATTTGGAAATTTGAGAAAATGGAAAAGGAGATTACCATCATTCTTACTTTGCCTCCATGTAAATTTGGGGTAGAATATGCAATTGTGCTTTTCTCATTGTACTAGTATTTTTCTGATCTGCAAGACTGCTTTAAATGACCAAGGAGATAAAAATCATTAATCAACTGATGAAACAATTTGCATGCTTCATGTTGTGCAGCACTGTTAGGCACTTGTATGGAAAAGAGATTAGTAGTAGATCTGTTTCTCACCCAGTAAAACAATTTCTGCTGTGAGTATTAGTGATGAGAAAATTGGCACCAAATTATGGGTACAGTTGGATATTGGATTGAGTATTTTGAACATAAGCCTATTCTGTATAGAGTAAATGCTGGAGAGCCAGATCACATAAGTCAAAGTGAAGGGTGGCATTTTCAAGAAGAAAGCGGTCAAGAGTTATAAATGCCATGATAAATCACGACTGAATCCTCAGTTGTTATCACAAATATGCCTGAGGAATTCACTGAAATACATTACTTGGTTGGGAATACTTTGGAGGCCCTCACTGGGTTTTTTTCTGTGGCTTTTTAATGAAGCATGGTTTCTGCCCTATAGTATAAAGATATATGAAAAGAGAATCAGGATTAATTGAGATTTAGGATTTCCCACTGATTTAAAGTAGTGGGACGCCTATCTACAGTCCATCTCACTTTCCTTTCCTGAAATGTGGTTTGGGCAGAATTGAGAAAGCTGAACTTGCCATCTCCAACATTTGGGAAAATCTGGACAGAATCTTAGAAGGCACTTGTGAGAATTGCCCTATCGATAAGGTACTTTTTTTCCTTAAATGGTCTCTCTGTTAACTGGATACTTTTTGTAGGTATAAAATTTAGATTGTATCTTAAATTTGTACTTTTACAACCACTGCTACTTCTACCCAAAATGTCATCTTGAAATAGTACAGTCAGCTGTCACTTACTACGTTAAGCCTTTTCCAGATCCCCCCAGGCATTTATCCATTTCCTCATCTGTGCTCTGCAAATCAGGTTATGTTATAATGATCTGTTTACCGTTCTCTCTCCCCTATTAAACTGTCAGTTCAGGCTATTATGTCCTTGAGAGGAGGGACCTTATCTTATTCCTTTTATGCCCATTGTCTGAGTACTGTGCTTTTTTTCTGTGGTAGTCCTTCTGTATAGGTGGATGGTGTGTAGGTGGATGTAGGGCCCTGAGCCTCGCAGGTCCTAGAGAAATCTTGCAGGATCCTGGTGACTTCATAAACTAAACACTTGGTGGATTTGATAAACTAAACAATGGGTCGACCTGTTACTTCTCAGTATCCCTGATAATCTTGCAGAGTCTCTTGACAGATCTTTGCTGTTATTTTATTGTTTTTCTACTGGCAGACGTATGGAGAACCACCATGCCACTGTGTGGTTATGCAAACATATGATGCTGCAATTTTATTACAAAAATGTCTGCTTCAGATGGGAATTTTCTATAGCATATACAACAGTGAAAACACCTAAATTATATTCCTAGAATAATATAAAACTTCCTTCTTAGTAAGTTTGTAGAGGTGTTTTGTTATAACTATCCTGTTGAGAACAGTTGTGAAGGCTTTATAATAGTGGGTCAGATTGGTTTGGGGGTAGGGACAATAAACTTACCACATTTTAACCTTCAAGTATTCTATTTATAAATTGTTATGATTTATGTCATTTAAAGGGAGCTGTTCTTTGCTTTTTGAACTATGGGGAAAAGTTATTTCATTGACTTCTTTTTGATATCTTTGAGAATGGGTTTGTTTTCTTTTTCAGTTTTTAAACTGAACGTAATTGAAACTAGCAAAACTTTCACTTTGGAAAAATGGAAAAGATCATGAATCACTACTTTTCTAAAACATATGTAAACCCTTCTGGTTATAGCAAACTGTGTTGGCTTGCTTGTCTGTATTTCAGTGATGAAACAATTTTGTTTTCTCATTTGAGATACTATTTTAATTTTTGTTACAGCCGTTTCATGTGAAAGGAATGCTTTAGCACCAGTTATGTGACATGCTAGATTTAGTTGTAAGACAACTTAGATTGAGGTATCTGAAAATTTTTATACTATTAGCATTCTAACAAGATATTTACAGTATGTTTTGTAAAATGGTTGGCCCTTACTCTGTTAAGAATAACCATTTTGGGTGAAGGGCATGAACTGTAGAAGAAATATAGTCAGCCGTTAAATATGAGTCAAAATTTAATTAAACAATTGTGGGGTAAGCACTGTTCTAATTGTTTAACATAGTTTTTCTAATATAATTCTCAGAAACACCTCGAGGGATTATATTATTATCTTTATTTTCCATATAAGGAAGTTGAGGCATGGAGAGGCTTAAGTAACTTGTCTGTTGTCAAAGAACTGTATAGAAGAGGAGCTGGGCTTGAACTGGGATCATGTGACCCCAGAGCCCGTGTGATTTTGAATATTAAGCTGGACTGTCTTTCATGTGAATAGTAATATGAAGAAAGGTTTAACCCCACTTGTAGTTAAAACATATACACACATAATTAGAAAAGCATGAAGGTATGTACGTTCTATTAGATTTGCAAAGAAGAAAAATAATCGTCAATACTCAGGATGAGCAAAGATGTGGGGAAAGGAGAAATCTAATGCACTGAGGTAGGAATATATAGGCAGACTTTCTTACCTGTGGGCTCCACATCCATAGATTCAAACAACCACGAATCAAAAATATTTGGGGGAAAAAAAATGGATGGTTGTGTCTGTACTGAAAAGGTGTAGGCTTCTCTTGTAATTTATTCCCTAAACAATACGGTTTAACAACTATTTACATAGCATTTACGTTGTATTAGGTACTATAAGTAATACAGAAATGATTTAAAGTATACGGGAGGGATGTGCAGGTTATATGCAGTTACTACACCATTTTGTATAAGGAACTTGAGCATCCATGGACTTTGGTATCCACAGGGGGTCCTCAAACCAATTCCCCATGGATACCGAGGGATGACTATAAATTGTTACCTCTTTTTGAAGGACACACGTGCAAATGCTGAAAACATGTACATGCTTAGACCTACTCATCCCATTTCTAAGAGTTATTCTACACAAACACAGAGAAGCAGAAAGATGTCTGGATAGTGATATACATTTTATATTGTCTATAATAACAAAAAATTGAAAATAAAGTGTCCGGTAGGAAAAGGGTTTAGATCATTGTGATGGGCAGTCATTAAAAAGGAAAGTTAGGAATGTAATTACTGACATGGAAAGCTGTCCATGGCATATTGTTGAGTGAAAAGATTGTGAAGCAACATGTATAGTTTGATTTCCTTAGATTGAATAAATTTGTTTATGTGTACAAACTCTGGTGTAAAAGGATGTTCACCAAAATATTAACAGCTGTTATTTCTTCTGCTAGTTAGTGTAACTTAGTAATCAAATGTCTGGGTAGTGGCTACACTTTACCTGTGTTTGAATGCTGCCCAGTCACTTATTAGCATTGTTACCATGGGTGGGTTACCTAACTACTCTGTGCCTCAGTTTCTTCCGTAAATGAAGATAAGTACAGAACCTGTCTGCTTGGGTTATGAGGCTCAGATGAGTTTGTAAATGCTTGACATAGTGATCAGTAAATCTGAGCTATCATCATCATTTCTGGGTGGTAGAATTCCAGGCAATTTTAGCCTTCCTTATAACTTCATTTGTTGAATTTTTGAAACAAGTATATATTAACTTTGGAAACGACTGAAAAATGACTTTAAAGGAATCATTTAGCTGGTGTGCTTACAGTTTTAACAGGAAATATCCATTTATTTAGAGTTTAGTGAGAATTTTAAAATAAACATTATTTGCAGCCATGTATCTTAGTATTTTACCCTATGCTATATGCCACTTCTAAGGGAGTTGACATCATATTTTATACTCTTGGCTGGAAGGCATGCATAATCACAACAGATTCTTCCTGGAGAAGTTGTCTTAATTTGCGGCTGCAATGACATGTTAGTATGTGACGTCAGTCTGGTCTCAGACTTCCAGAGTGGCAGGCCAGCCTTACAGCCACAGTGTGTTTCCTTAGTGCTTAGTCCTCACAGTGCTCATTGGGAGCAGCTCAAAGACAAAGGAGTTGAGTATTATTTTTATTGCAGTGTCCTGTTTGCCTGTAGTTGAATAATATCTTTTTAAGGATGTCGTTCTGATGAAGGCTGGTGAGTAATCCTTGTTACTTTTATGCATTAATAATAAGCAGCTAATGGCTAAATAAATAGCAGTCCTTTTCTCAGTTAATGATCTTGTGGTAGTCTTTATAGCCCTAGTGCAAGGCTCAGTGCCTAGTGCAGAGGATTTAAGTATTTTATTATTGTAGAAATGTAAATACTTTCATTATGTTTTTAAATGATTGGAACATTTTAAGATGTGGGGATTAGAAATGTTTTCCTCTTAGACTCTCCTTAACTTTAAGCTACATAAATACATAGTAGTCACAAATTGCTCTAAAGTCTAAAGATTTTTAAGTATGTTAATACTAGTCTAAACTAATTAACAATTAGTTGAAGCTGCTGCTATTTCTTTAATTCTTTATTTGGGCCGTTTCAGCGATGTGATTCAAAACAGGAATCCTTATTAAGCTGAAATTTAAGAGCAATATAATGGCAGGAGATTATGTATTATAGATCATATTTTAGCATTTACAGAAACTAAGCAATTTCTTAGTCTATTAAAGCAAATAAGAAATTAAGAATACTACTGCCATTGATTGTAGAGGCTGGGGAATGTGCTTTTTAAAGATTTATTTCTTATTAGCAGTATCAATTCCTGTTTCTTCAAATTGCACTATATAAATTGTTTTAGTTGGTTTGAAAGCATTAGTCTAAAAAGTAGGTTATATGGGAGAAGTTTTTTCTGTGTTTTTGTTTTTGAAAACAGCTATTTTGCTTTTAACTTATTTTTCACTGTTTTGGATGATGAATGATATTATTTTAATTTTATTTCATCTATATTATAGAAACTAAAGCCTATAAAGTCTTTTTACATTTTGCCATTTCTGGCATAATTTTTTTCATGCAGGTTCAGTAGTAGTAACCTTGTAATTTCAAGGTGTTTTAGAAGAATTTTCAAACAAATATTCTCATAAAGAATAGGCACTTTCTACTTTTTAAGTCTTAATTGAGGAAAAGGCAGCATAAAAAAATTTTAATGAATATTTTCACTTCAATTTTATGAAGCAATTGAAGAATAAAACTTGCTGTACATATTTTATGTGAGTAATACATGTAGATATTGAAAGGGAGTGATCTAAATCAGCCTTTTATATGTTAATGTACACAGATATCAAATATGAGGAATTAACAATAACTTCCTCATATTACAATTCCCAGTACATTATACTTCTATATTTAGAAGCATAGAAATATAGAAGTAGGGTTTCAAGTTTGTTTTATTTGATTTGTCATGCTTAAATCAAGATCCACAATTTTTTCCTTCAATTGCAGAGTTTTCAACTTCCAGCTAAGATTCTGCCCAAAGCTAGAAAATTTAAGTATATGGACAATTCATGAATTTTTCTGTTCTCTTTAAAAATTTATCTTGAAAGCACTTAAAATATTTTAACATGGTTTAAAAACAGTCTGTATTTTAAACTTAATAAGTTACTGTGGTAATGTTGAATTGAAATATATTCAGTATACATTTTAAACAAAGATGTTTTTGAGGCATTATGACATAAGAGGTCATTGGTCACTACCAAAGTTCAAGTGAGGAGAAAGTATTTCAACTTTTTTTGTATGAACAGGAAATTAAGTCTGACACAAAAAAAGAAGAGGGCAATGAGTGGAGTTCTGGGGGGATAATTTGAAATTGAATTTTTAAAATTCAACTTGAAATTAAATTTTTACTCAAGTCTAATGCAGTAGAGAACAGATTGTCTGTTTTCTAATGAATAAGGTATGCTTTGAAGACGGTTTTGTACCAATACAATAGCCTGCCCAAAAACTATTATTGTGCTATTCTCCTGTGTTGGAAATTTAACTCAGATAGAATAGGATTCTCTGAGCCCCTTAAAGTCTTAAACTATATTTTATTTTCCTAGTCGTAGACAGTACAGAACTTTGTCCGTATTAGATGCTTAATAAATATTTCAACATGAATAAATGAATTGACTAACCAAGTTAAATGAAAGAGGAGAACATCTTAATCTTTGTATTGGGTAGATACCACCTTCGTTCTTATGATCAAAACCTGCCATTTATCTAGCCAACTGATAACATGTTGTGCCTTGTACTGTTGGAAGGAAATATGTCTCCAGAGTCAGATACTGCCATCAAGTGTCCTGCAGTGCCCTTTGAACTTCCGCCCATGTCACTAGTCATTGCTCTATTCATTCTGTGTCTCGCTGTAGAAAATAGGACTTACCTGCTGTTCTGGGTTGGATTTTTATCCCACTCCTGCATCATCTGTATGTGAGAAATTTCTCAGGGCTTGGGGATAATTTGTTGACTAAACTGAGCCTTAATTAAGGGCCATGTGTGTCACGTAAGTGCATTATTATTTGGGCCTTTTTAGGGTTTTAAAAATGTATATTATTTTGAAGAAGTAATAGAAAACACAGGGGTGGAGAAAATACTTTGTTTCAAAATTTATATAAAGTAACAGACTTCGCATACGTAAGTTATTGTTATTTAAATCCTAGATTTCAGCCACATTTTCACATGACCCCTACCCCCACCCCCAGTCTGTGCTAAACTTGAGCCACATCTAACTAGGCTCAATTCAAATGACTGCCACTTCTGTGTTGCCTTTTCTGATCTTCATTTTTCTAAGCAATATCAATTCCTAATCAGCCTCCCTTTGTGTTTCGTTTATTTTTATTATTATATTACTCTTTATGTTATTTATATTTGTAGTAATGCTATTAAGGCTGTGTCACCAGTGTCGGGCTCATATTGAGTGAATAAAAGTATTTGTAAGACTACAATATAGCAGTTTTGAAAGAAAGTCTACCATTTTTTACAAGATCTTTTTTGTTTCTTTTAACTTGTCAGAACTTTTTTGTTCTTGGAGTAATTGTTTAGATAAAGCTCATGTGTATCTGGAAATGAGTAAATACTGTGCAATGAAGAATAGTTAAATAATTAACAATTTTTATTTTCTATTTGAATTGAACTATTTACTCTGTCAGTTTGATACTGTTGGAAAGTATGTGTTTCATCTACAATAAAATAATTGGATCTCGTCAAATTGTGTGGTATATTTATATGTAGGTTTGAAGTAGCTTAACTTTCTACAGTGAAATATGCGAGTCAATGCTTAATAAAGCTTTCTCTTTTTTGCTGTTTGCTTTCTATCCAATGGTATAGTACACTTCTATTGAATGCGTTAGTTACAATAAAGTATTACAAATTAGCATTCATTAGGGAGTGGTACAGTTGTCTAAATTAATGAAATTCTAGGTTATATATATTTTAGTGCCACGGTATTGCTTTTAAATAACAAGAAGATACTTCTGACTATTGACATGTTTTTAAGTTGGGGTTCTGCTTAGTTTTATTTTAAAAGTCTCTAAGACTTTCGTAATGATATTTTGTACAAGTGACTGCAGTTTTTCAAATAAGTAGTCCTTTAAACCACTAACATATACCATTATCATTTTTATGCTACATGGCTTTATAAGTGCTTTTTAAAATAGATCACTTAACAGTAAATTTTAACCTTGGATCACAGTATCAGTGTTTCCCATTCATTAAATTATACTTGCATGCAAGCCATTGTACTTCACATTAAAGATGGTGCAGAGAGGCAGTTGTTTAAAGCAAGGAAGTGACATAATTTTACTTGTTTTCAAGAAACGTAACTCTGCTAGTACATTCAAGTTCAGCTAATATTTGCTGAGGGCCCTGTTAGGTCCAGGTAATGTGCGTTGATGCTACCAGCTACTTTCCTTTCAGAAGGGTAGAGGTTTTGTTGTTTCGGTTTGGCTTGGTTTTTGTTTCTTGGTTGTGGTTTCCATTTTACAGAAGTTGGAATTCAGCATGGAGTCTGGACTAAATCGGGAAAAGCCTGGTTACAATGAGGTGGATCAGGATGCTGCTAAGAGTCTTGGGATTTCCAAACAACATGTTGTACATGATATATATATAATTTTTATTTGTTAATTAAAAAGATTTTTTTAATAGATAAAACTTCTTTAAAAAGAGTCAGGGACTTACAGGCTTGCACTAAGACAGTGGCTGACATATTTATTAGCTGTCTACCCTCACAGGAAGCTGCTCGGGTGTTGGAGGCACCTCTTACTGGCCGTGTGACTTCTGGCAACTTTCTAAATGCTGTGAACCTCAGTTTACACATTTGTTAAGTGCAGATAATAATAGCTACTTCGGAGGAGGTTTGTCAAGTTTCAGGTACAGTGTGTGACAGGTGAATGTGTGAGCTGCACTAAGCATGATGCTCAAGGGGTAGCTTTTCATGGTGATGATTATAATATTTATTGCTGGGGGTGAGGATCAATGAGGTTGTCACACCTGACGACCCTTTCTTTTCCTCCAGGATATCCGAGATCAATTTTTTAAATGATGAGAGGAGAAAGGGTAGAAAACAAAAGGGCTAAGACCTTAAGGAAAATTTGTAGATAGTAGGTAAATGAATCACTGAGGTTTGAGCAGGATGTCTGGAAGCAGTTAATTCTAAGTTAAAGGCAAATGGCACTTAGAACTAAATGTGGGGAAAGGAAATATATACTTTTCATGTTTTGGAAAAAAAAAAAAAAAAGTACTGTCTTTTAGATTGCTAACTCAGGGCTTATTTCTTTGTATAACCAAGGCTCAAGAACTAAGATTCTCTCCAAAAAGGTAGGGCACTTTTAGTGTTTTTCTTTTGTAATATTGCCTTTAATTGTAGGCACAATTGTCCATGCCAGCATATTTTCAGTTTAAAAATAAATTGCAGAAACAGTTATTGCAGCATCCAGATTTCAACATAACATTTTCCTCCTCTTTATTAAAATGAAAATAAATTGAAATAGTTATCTATGTAAAACATGAATGAACTTTGCATTTAATAATTGAAAATTACTTTGGAACAGCATAGAACTAATTGATGTAATAACTGAGTGGCTGCTACCAACATGTTTTTTAAACCTAATTAGATTTGATTGTCTGAGTCTCAAAGTGATGTCACTTATATATGATTTCTAGTGATAAAAGCTCTTCAATTTTAAAACAAGCTGGAGGATATAATTGTCTTATAGTGTGATAAAACCAAGGCCAAATTGAGAATGTACAAACCACAGTACTCTCTTTGGTTTGAGTAAGATACTGAAAACAAAAGAGTTAAGAAGCACACATCTGAGCTGTTTGCTGTGTAGTTTTTTAAATTAGAGAAGTACAATAGCATCCATGGTTTCCACACCTCTTCTGCCCCACTCCAATCTAACAACATTGTGGATATGTGGCAGCTTTTATGGGTTGGGCCCCTGTAAAAGTCCAAGTCTTGATACTGGCTTTGTTTTCAAGGCTACCAGAGGAATTACCAAACTGCAGCTGCCAAACCACTCTGCTATCCTGTTTTTCTTAAACTAAATTAAACCCTTCTCTCTTTCCCTTAAAGGAAATACATGATTCAGAGCAAATCATATAAATGGGTTTACATCTGAGTTTAATAAGAGACAACCAAAATCTCTTCTGTGGGACAGAGTTTTCTAAAATACGTATTACTGTTTGTGCACAGTGGATGTATTGCCACAGTTACACATATAAAAAACACTACTTAATAAACCTTGCTTTGCTTTGTCTGACTGTAGTGTATCAGAAGAATAGTATTGGCTGTACTGGGAGTATGCTAATAGCAATTTCAATGTTTCTTAAATTTAAAAAAATGGATTTTAAATTAAAGCAGTCACTGGAGGTACCCTTGAGATAAAGGTTCTTTAAAAACATTAAAATATTTTTTTGAGAGTGGAAATAAAACCTCTAGAGCTTTTTTTTTTTTTTTTTTAAGATGACTGGTAAGGGGATCTTAACCCTTGACTTGGTGTTGTCAGCACCAAACTCTCCCAAGTGAGCTGCAGGCCGGCCCTGAAACCTCTAGAGCTTTTAAGATTAGGTTAAATCACATCACTTCTTTGCCTTCCCAAAGGAAGAAATTAGTTAAATCATTTCCTCTTTTACCAGATGGAACAGAGAAATCTAGTTTTGAATATGGTAGTGCAAATATTTTCTTTGGACCATGTGTAAGTTGCTTTGTCTAAGAAAAATGGGATGTTTGTTTCTTAGCTAACATCCTTTCCCTTGCCCTTTTTCTTTGCTGTAATAATATAACCTCATTTATTCACTTTCCTGTAGGTAGGCCACAGACAAAATTGTGAGTCTTGATTGGTGTAAGCCACCATAGTGGTCTCACTTCTTTTGCAATTGATTGAATAAGGCATGAACTATCATATCTCTGGCTAATGAGACTGGAGAAAGATGGCCAGGGAGCTTTGGAGAAACTTTGAAAAGAGAAGTGGAAAGAGAAACTTTCCTTTCAACCCTGCATTTGTGGTCTGCGATTTCTGTTCTGCATTTTGTGGTCTGTGGTACTTGAGATACAGCAGCCAACCTGGGCCTCTTAGTGCCCTAAAAAAGGACAATCCAATCCAATCCAATCCAATAGGGATGGCAGTACTGCCATATTAAATACTCCTGAGTCATCATATCTCCTTGAAATCATAGATTTGTTATTTTAAAATCAGGATTCAAAGAATATATTATGTATTGATTTACTTTATGTAGCATTGTTCTTATTTTTTATTTTAATTTTTTAATCTAGTACTTTTAGTACTAGATTCATTTCTGCAAAAATCAAACAAATCCTCATGTTTTAAAGAACTTCTTATGGGAGTATTTTACCTAGATGCAATATTTTTGCAGTCAATAAAGGTTTGCATAGTTCTGGCCGTATTATTGTTGGATAGCAGGAGTTTTCACACCAGATTTTGTTTGCCAGTCCATAGTTCATTACATTGAATACTTTAATTTCTTTCTTTGTGTGATTTAAAATAACACTCTATTAAGATTGAAATAATTTCTTCAGTTTTGTATCATTTGAAACACCGTATTAGTGAATAAATCTATTTCTCTCCTTCTCTAATCCCATAATTTTATTGGGGTTTATATTTGAAGTGTGCATTTTATGCATCTGTACTGTGTGTGTGTTTATAGTGTGTTAGGAATGTTGTTGGTATCCTCCTTTATAAGTTTCCTGCTGAGGGAAGACTGTAACAATGTGGACTGATCAAAAAGTGTCTTCCTCCAATGACCCTGGAAAGGGAGATGAATACTACCTTCCCATATTTTCAGAATGCTGCCATACAATTTAAGTCATTCTTTATAAAAAAGCACCTGCCACTTAGATTTGATTCAAACCTGGTAAATTGCTCTGCTTCCATTAATAGGTTATAGGAACCATATAGTTTATCAGATTTCCCTTTTTATCTAGGCTACCAGAAAGCTCATAACTAAGTTCTCTGCTTACAAGTACAGTGCAGCCCAAGTTTTCTGACAGTTACCTACATAATTTCTTACTTGGTTCATAAATATGTTAAGATTTGAGAATGAATTAGGCAGAGTAGTAAATTTCTATTCTGTCTCAGGTAGAGGTCATTTTTAATTTGTTACATAATTTGATGGAAATATATACCATTTTATACACACACTGATTTTAAGATGAACATTTTGTTCATCTTAAAATCCTTCAAACCAAGTCATTATTAAGTGAAATAATAGTGCCATAGAGGATTTGTTTACTTATTTTGGGGGAGGTGGCTGCCAGTATGGGGATCTGAACCCTTGATGTTGGTATTATCAGCACCATGCTCTCCCAAGTGAGCTAACTGGCCAGCCCTGCCATAGAGGCTTTAAAAAGGCAGGTCTGGAAGGCTAGCCAGTTAGCGCGGTTGGTTAAGAGTGTGGTGTTGTAATACCAAGTGCAGGAGTTTAGATCCCCTTACAATCCAGCTGCCAAAAAAAAAGAAAGAAAAGAAAGAAAGATAAAGATAAAAAGGCAGGTCTTTCATTCAGTCTTACAGTTGTAATACATGATTAAATCTCTGGTAATAAATAATGAAGAGGACATAATGCCAAAAGAACAAGCAATTTGTGTTGCTGTCTATACATTTCTCAGTGTTTTTTCTAAAAAAGACATTGATTCATTCGTATCATCTGGGCCTTTAATAGATCATGATCTTCAAGATGAGTCTGTGAATATGACTTATTTCCTTCAGCCCTGAGCTCTCTAAAATACCTGAGTCCATTTTATTAAACAAGTGTTGTCACTGTTTAAGAACCTTCTCTCCTACTTCCTTTGCTAGCATAAAAACATAACTTATCCTCCTCTGGAGCTTTTATATTAGAATTACTCTTCTCCTGTAGCTTTTTGACATACTAAGGGCAGGTGTCTTTATCAGAAGCATGAAAAACCACTAACAACCTGTGATATAACTACTGTTATTAAATTGAGGCACAGAGAGGTAAAGTAAGTTACCCAAGATCACCTGGCTATTAAGTGAAAGAACTAGGATTAAACCTCTGTAAGTCTGATTCCAGAACCTGTGCTCTCATCTGTCATTGTTTCCTGCTGCCTCTTTTGTGTCTAGAGAAATATAGGAACACATAGAAATAATAAATGTTGCTTATTCGGCTATGATAGTCTAGCGGAAAGTTTCCTACCCTCAGCACTGTCGACATTTTTGGCAGGTACTACTTTGATGTGGACAGCTCTCCTGTGCATTGTAAAATGTTTAGCAGCATCCTGGCCCCTACCCACTAGACACCAATAACACCTCCCCAGTTGTGACATTCAAAAATGTTACCGAGAACTGCCAAGTGGAGGACCCCCAGTTGAGAACCGCTGATCTAGACTTACACTTAAAACATTATAGAGGGAAGTCTGGAAGTAAGAGTAGATCAGCTCCTGGCATCATATTTAGAAAAGTTTGGACTTCCTACTGTGCCACAGTGAGTTCAGAAATAAGGTATATTTTATATCAAGACTCAAATTTCATCTCTTTTTATAAGGATTCCTCTGGAAACAAATTTATGTAAAAACTATATCTTTTCCGTTTTCTTTTTTCATTTATGAAGAACATAAAATCTTTGGCAAGGATATTAATAATGACACCTTGTTTAGTTGTCCATTAACGCTTCAAATGCATTTTTAGTAATATAGTGATATGTTAGTTTGTAATTTAGTAAGACAGTAAGTTTTGCTATAACACAGCATTTGTGTTCCTAAAAATAACCTTACAGTGTAAAACAAAAGCACAGGGCTTATGGGGAAGATGGGGTTAGGAACACACCACTCAAAACCTTTATTAGTGACACATAACAATGAAGATAGGAACCTAATAAAATGGTAGCACAGTTTTAAACATATTAAATTGAAATACAAAAATATTACAATAAGTATGACACCTGGCCCTAAAAACGACCTGCAATTTGCTTGTGGGAGTGGACATTGGAAGGGTTTTAGCTTGTGGAATGTGTTGGACAGAAAGTTATCTGAAATTGAATGGAAAGTTGTATCACCAAATGTAGACGGATGTGTTTTATGACAGGCAATGAAATGAAGTAGCCGGTAGGTGTTTGAGGTATGTGCAGATGCATGTTTTGTATATTTCTGTGTGGCTGGATTCTACTGGGTGCAGTTTTCTGCATTCAGCTGGAGTTTCTAGCAGACAAACTCACGCATAAGCAAACGCAGAATTTCTGTTATGCTCAAATCGTTCCCTATTGTGTGAATCACGGGGAAACAGTTTCCAGACAAGCATTATAGTAGAACTGATGATTCTCTTGATCTGAATTTTGAAGCCCTTCAAAAACAAACAAAAAAAACCCCAAAACTTGTAAACTACAGAAAAGGATGGCAAGTATAGGATGAAAACATATGATTTACGAGTAACACAGTTGACAGACTTTGGTCGAATTGAAGAAAGGCTGGGAATCATTGCCTCGTCATTCCACATGGTCCTGAGCTGTCACCCTTCCTTTGTGCCAAGGACAGTGGTCAGGACCAAACAGTGGGCCAGCCACCTCCCACAGTGTCAAGTGCTATATTTATTTTTAGGACTCATTTTGATTTTATTTAAATTGCTTTCATTTATTGGTACTCTTTATTTAACTCATTTTTAGTTTCAGTGAATGAATTAAATAATGTGTGTACCTTTTACCATTACAGTACATTAAAATGTAACAATAGTGTAAAAATGCAGTATAAATGCTAACATGATCATAAGAAATGATTTTTGAAGTATAAGATAAAAATTTAAATATACAGAAATGTGTATAAAAATACATTTATGAAAGAGCAGTGAGGATTGACAGGTAGTGGAAAATTGCCACATTTAAACAATTAAGGCTGGCATTGATATTTTGGTTTGTCATACTGTTAATTTTCTTTTGAAGAAATAATTAGAGAACAATATATTGATTTTTCTATTTTTTTAAGTATGTTGTTTTGTAGATGACAGGAATTTTTTCATTCTTCCTGTAAAATCTGTCTTCAAACTTTGAATTTTATAGAAACCTAGTGATCTTAAATGACTGTGATTTAAAATATATCATTGTACAGATTTTGAAATTTAATGTTTTCAAAAATCTATATTTTTAAAAATTTCTAACCAAGAGCCAAATTTTAGGAGTCTTGTATAAGTCAGAACAAATAGAAGACTTCCTTGTTTACTTTATGTTACATTAAGGCATATGTAGGTTATTTCTTTTAATAAAAAATAATAAAAGACTTTGGTGCTTGAGTATCTTTGTAGATTCATGTGAATTTTCATGTCAGTTTAATATTGTAACATTAAGCAAAAGAAAACACTATATTGTATGCATTTGAAGATGTAAGATAACATAAATATATTAATATTTCATATTGGTTTTAATCAATGGTCTTTTATCAAAGAGAATCCTAAGATTTTTATTTAGTTAGTTAGTTTTGCCTTAAGACTTTGTGATTTTACAAGGGCTTGGACAATGAAAATGTCAACTTAATTGAAATAGCATCCACTTTTGAGGAAAAGAATGTTTGGGCTTCTTTTTAATTATTCATTGTTTAAATGAATCCATTGTCCTGTGTCTGTCTCATGGGTGCTGAAATCTGTTTAATGTTCAGAAGGTCAGAGTAGCATCTTAGCACTATAACCATTGTAGAGCTGTGTTGTTATAATATAGAGCTTCCAGAATATTAGGATTAGGGTCTACTGTATTCCTCTCAGGCAAGAGGACACAGAAAGGGAAATAATACAACAAATAAGGGGTTGTTTTCTTTTTGCAGTATTGATTTTTATAAAGAGAATTTGCATGTTTCCGTTCTTTTTACTCTTCATCTAACTCTAGATAGCTACCCTCCGTTCTTCATTACTGAGGTGTCTAATTGCTGCCACAGGTTACCTTCTCTCTACTCAGTGTTTATTCTGTTAGAACACCAGAATTTCCATACCCTGACACATTTACAGTACAATCGGTCCCTGACTTACGCTGGTTCGATTTACAATTTTTTGACTTTTCAGTACAGTATTCAATAAATTGCATGAGATATTCAACACTTTATATAAAACAGGCTTTGTGTTGGATGATTTTGCCGAATTGTAGGCTGTGAGTGTTCCGAACACATTTAACATAGTCTAGGTTAAGCTATGATGTTTGGTAGGTTAAATGCATTTTTAACTTAACGATATTTTCAACTCATGATGGGTTTATTCAGATGTAACCTCATTGTAAGTTTAGAAGCATCTATATTCATCATCTTTGAGTACTTCAGTATCAATTTATTGTTTATTACATAAACTCATATTCATCATTATGAGATGTTAGGTTTCCACTGTTGTACATGTTTAAATCAGCAGGTAAGAAAATCACTTGTATACTTTTTACATAGTGAAAGATACCACCACAGATACCTAAACTTACCAGTTTTTAACACCTATTTAATATGTCTGTAAAAAGACAAAGCCACCATAAAAAGCTGATAATTTGGGCCAGCCCGGTGGTGCACTGGAGAGTGCGCCGCCTGGGAGTGTGGTGGCGCTCCCGCCAAGGGTTCGGATCCCATGTGGAGACCGGTTCCCGCTCACTGGCTGAGCGTGGTGCGGGTGCAACACCGAGGGTTGCGATCCTGTTACCGGTCAGTAAAATAGACAAAAAGGAAAAAAAAAATGCTGATAATTTAGTATTCCTGTGTGCTTCTTATTAGACCTATTAATTTAAGGAGTAACAGAAATATGGTATTCCATTAATAATTCCTCTGTGTTAGAATATTCAATATGTAATTATTTTTGAAACTGTCTACCTTTTATATGGTCTCAATTTTATTAAATGGATAAAGTTTCAGACTGCTAAGTTACCAATGAAAAAAAATAATGAAAGTTAGGATTTGGAAAAGGAACTTAAGTATATGAAGTTTACCAGAAAGTTTGAAGCTTGTGGCTATAGATTTCTCACTACACAGGGCACTTGTAATAATCTATTAAGATTAACAAAGTAATTTGCAATACAACATCTTGAAAATTTTCTTCATAATGAAAATAAGTTTTCTAAGGCCAGGTACGTCAATGATAGCTCTTACAGGTTACTACATGGTATGTGACATAATGAAAAAATTATTATTTTACAGATGATGGTGTATATTATTTAATGTAACAATGGATACAGTAAATTATTTGGGGCATCTAATATTTTTGTCTTAGATAATAAATAAGGGTATTTTTCTTCTCTCATTTCAAGAAGACAGTAGGAGACCTAATCTTATCATTCAACCTAGAAAGAACAGTATTTCTTAGGCAAAGGTCTTATCTCCAAAAATGGTCATCTTTCAATTCAAAGCAATTTTCTTTTAATAAACATAACAGGTACATTTTTCTTTGTTTCTGGGTTTTATTTTCTTAAGATTTTTGTTTCTCCTTCAGATTCCATTTTTTCTGTGGTAACTTCCTCAAGTATCACAAAAATCAGTCCTATTACATTATTTATAGAAAGATTCTTTTATTAAGGAGAAACACTATAAACTTTTGCTCTTCCAGTGGTACCTTCTATTTTAATATACTGGTACCCATGTGTAGTAGTACTGGTAGAATTTTTTTTTTTTTTTTTTACATAAATGAATTTGGCATTAGGTCTCTGTAATGTACCCAAATTAGGCCACAAAATAGTGGAGGTAGGTAGATACTCAAACTTATTTTTTATGGACCACCAGTGAAATGTAAAATACAGTGATCAACAGTAAATCAACTTACCTTTGTTTACAAAATAGTAAGAGGAAAGGATTATGGTCAGACTGAGAGGAGGTGGATTTAGCTGTATTGTAAAACAGCTATTGTAAGTAGTAGTTACACACGTATTACCCAAAGTAAGTATTAGAAAAGGAGTATTTAGGAATCTCAACAGGCAGGTGATTTGAATTTTATCTCCATTGTTCACTAATTTTAATGTTAGAATAAAGGAGTGTTTTGCTACCATAATATTAGAAAAATGTTAATAATAGAAGTACCTACATGTTATTTTTTTCTGTTGTTCTTTCAGCCATAACGAAAGGAAAGTGACCTGCAAACATCCAGTCACAGGACAGCCATCGCAGGACAACTGCATTTTTGTAGTGAATGAACAGTAAGTAAAGAGTTTCATGGAATGCCTGTATTCAAAATGGGGTTATTAGCATTGAAATTGCCGTTACCCCTATTTAATACATTTAACACTTTTCTTATCTGGACATTTGCAGTCAAGTATAATAACAATACCAGCTGTTTACAATGTGTGGCAGAGAAATCTGACTCATTTTTTTCATGAGAAATGTAATTTCAGAAGCTGTTTTTACAGTAATTCAAACTTAGGAAGTAAGCTAAAGAGCCCAGGATGCAAGGTCAGAGAAAGTGTCAAATTATTAAACTTGGTCAAATTATTAAACTAATTTGAGCTCAGTTTTCTCATCATTAAATCAGGATAGTGGTAATTACCATTTCACAGGATTTTTACAAGCATCAAATGAAATATGTGTGAAAATGTTTTATATACGATAAAGCTGTTCACAAACATTAGTTATTGATATCATAGTTGTTAATATTAGAATAATCATGTAATTTATTTTAAGTTTTCCAGTTGGAGGACCAAGTAGAATATCTGCAATAATGCTTATTAAAATAAATATGATATTAACTTATTTTGGGCTTAGGAGAAGTGTTATAGTTAATGTAGTTGTAAATATTAAGCTCTGACTCTAGAGTAACTGTATCCAGCTATCATGAAAAAGTAGGATACCCAAATTGTTAACTCTAGGGAAGCATTATACAAAGTAGTTTACATACATAACAAGTTATATAGCGTTTTGACATTTTATATTTTCAGGACCGTTGCAGCCATGACAACTGAAGAAAAGAAGGAACGACCTATAAGTATGATAAATGAAGCTTCTAACTATAACATGACTTCAGATTATACAGTGCATCCAATGAGCCCTGTAGGCAGAGTAAGTTATATTACTTACTTTATTGATAAGTGGTAGTCAGTATCTATTATATTTGTAATGAACTTAGAACTATAGAATAATTATTACATTTTTATTATTACATGAATTTAATTATATTGGAGGTAATTGATATACAAAATAACTAAAAATATAACATGATTATAATTTAAAGACTTACATTTTTAAAATACTGAGTTCAGACTTTGAATAATTTTACAAATATAATGGATGTTTGAGTGAGAAAATGAGCACTTTTAAGTCTTAAACGTGAAGATTAATATAGCCTAGAAATGACATTGTCTGAATATAAGAGTGCTTAGAGTGAGGATACAGAGACAGTCGGCCCTCAGATTCAACCACTCACAGTACAGAGGGCCGACGGGGGGGACTTGAACATCCTCAGATTTTGGTATCTGCCAGAGTCCTGGAACCAATATCCCACAATACTGAGAAACAATGGTATTTTACAGTAGTAACATACTTGTAATAGTAAATTATGTTAATTGTAAGGAAATGAATAGTAGACAATTATTATAATACTTTAAATGTCTGTTAAAGTTTGTTTGTTTGTTTATTTAGGCAGCTGGCTGGTACAGGGATCTGAACTAGTGACCTTGGTGTTATAAGCCTGCTGTTAAGGTTTTTAAAATACAATTTTGTAGGATATTACAAGTAAACGTAAACTTTCAAACAATAAAAATAACTTAATTCTTGTTGAATAAGCCAACATGATAATTGAGCATAATACTTTATTAATGTACTTTAATTAAAATCTAGAGAAGTTATTAATGAGTTGAAAGGCCAGTAGGTCATTGTCTGGAGAGAATGTTGGACCCGTGCCTCACACTTTATACCAGAAGTTTTCCAGATGGAGCAGTTGTTGAAATGTTAAAAAAAAAAAAAAACTATAAAAGCACTAAAAAAAAGGGAAATTTTTTTAAAAAATAATAAACTCAGAATGCAGATGGGCTTCTTAAATAAGACATAAAACCCAGAAGCAATAGTACAAAATAAAGAGAAATTCAACCACATGTAATTATCATGCATTCAGAATATCTGCAATTCATGTGCCAATTAAAGAATTTCTTTATAATTAAAGAACTGTTGTGAATTAATAAGAAAAGAGCTTACAACTAGTTTGTTTATTTATTTGTTTTTGGCTGCTGGCTGGTATGGGCATCCAAACTTTTGATCTTGGCACTATAACACTGCACTCTAACCAACTGAACTAACCGGCCAGCCCCACAACCCATTTTAAAATGGGCAAATTATGTAAATATCGGTTCCCAGAAAAGAAAATGGAATGACTTTTAAATATATGAAAAAACGATGCTCAGCCTCATCTGTAATATGAAAAATGCTAATTAAAACCTTTCAGATTTGCAAAGGTCAGAAGTTTTATAACACTACATTAACAAGAGTGTAGGTAAATAAGCATTTTCTTTATCTAGCAAGCTCCAAGAAATAGAGACTAGAGTGAGTATTATATATGCAGTCATTTGAGAAAGAAAAGGTACTTCATAAGTATTAGAACAATTATTTTAGATAGATAGACACACAGGTACACACAGTTATATTGGTTGCCTCACCAGGTTGTGGGTGGGATTGGCTGGGTGCTGGAGCCTGGGGTGAGAGGTAGACTGACTCTTTTATATCTTTTAGTGCCATTTAAGTTGTATACTGTGTGTAAGCATTATCTGTTTGAAAGTAAATTAAAATTTATCCAGGGAACATGTTGTAGGAAAAAATGTTGTTGATACTAGGCCTTAATATTCTATTATGTGCTAATAAAAGCTTCACAAAACAAAATTGTAATGAAATATGCTGGATTCCCAAGGTTTTTAAAAAAATGAAAAATAAGAGATAATTTGATATTACCTTTTATTGAGAAGTTCAAGTTTAGCTTCATTATTTTTTGTTTCTTGGTTACTACTACCATTTCTGCCAAAATAAATCTTCATACCAAACATAGCAGTATTTCAAAAGATTGCATCCGTCTGTGTTACTTTCAAGAATGCAGTAAATACCATCTGTCTGGTATCATTCAAGTTCAGAGTTGTCCATAAAGAGGAAAATACTACGTGACATTAGCAGATCCTTCCGGTCTGTTTTTGACTTGATGTGATATGTTTGTTTATATTTAATATCTAAGTATTTCTCCTGATTTAATGCTATTAACTTTCTTTAATTGAAACAGCATTATTAAATGCTGACATAAAGCAAAAAGTTCTGTCAGTTGGTTTATTCTTAAAGATTTGTTAGTAAGTTTTACTCAAGGTCCATTCATTTTATATATAAGGTAGGAAAAAATACTGCCACATACTGTGTCTTTCTAAATATTGTATATCCAGATTTTAAAGGAATGATTGTAAAACTTGTGATCCTTTTATAAAATCCCGGGAGAAAAATCCTTTGTGCAGAATTCTTATACTTGAAACAAGCCAGCAAAAGTGGAATTGTAATAATATATCTGAAAAGGTTTAAGTTCTGCAAGTCTCAAGGAAATCTGAAGAGATGAAAATTATGAAGATGAAACTAAGTTCAAATCTCTAAGCATTAATACTACATTTTCTGTCATAATTTTTTCTCTTTAGACTTCACGGGCTTCAAAAAAAGTTCATAATTTTGGAAAGAGGTCAAATTCAATTAAAAGGAATCCTAATGCACCTGTGGTCAGACGAGGTTGGCTTTATAAACAGGTATTTATTTTTTCTATTTGTGAAACAAAGGACAGAAAAAGCAGGAACCTTTTGGGCTGAATGTACCTATGACAATGTATTATATGAAAATGGAGAAGAAATTCAGGAGTAGTCACCTAGATTCTTTGTTTACTTATTACCTCTGCAGAATGTTAAGGGAATAGTGAAGACAGAAAAGGGAGTGGATGTTAACTTAGAACAGAGATTTTTTTGCGTGTGTTTGTTATAGATAGGTATTTTTAGATTTAAAATTAAATATATGCTGTATGAAAATGTTAGGAATAGCATGCTAAAATTATTCAGGCAGAAATATTTTTTAAATGTCAAAATGGGAATAAATAAATACAAAGATATTATTTTGTTATTCATATAAAAATCATTAGAGAAGTATACAGTACATACTTCCCCACTTTTATGTATAGAGAAATCTGGTAATAATTTGAGATTTTTCTGATTTTTGCTTCTCTACTCTCATATACTTTTTTTTTTTTTTTCTTGTTTGCTCACGGGGTTTATTCTCAGATATCCTGATAAGTTGGGTTTTATACTGTTGTATTGGCTGGGGAACTTGATAACAAAGCTTATTTGAAACCTTGCATTAGTTTTAGAATTAGTAAGGATGCATGTACATTAACTTCTTGGACTTTGACATAATTTTGATTGCATAGAGGCTGTTTATTTTCCATTCTGCAGCTGGGTTTCAAATAGGTGACTGACTGCCAAGTAACTGAAGTGATACGCTCAACATTCAAGGCCTTTGTCTTTGTTCTGTCTCTGATTCTACATGTGTATATATATGGATGACAGAAAGCAAGTTAAATATTAGTTCATTGATGGTGCCAATCTATTCTGTTAAATATTACTAATTGCTTTCTATGACCTAGTGGTTTTTATTAACTAAAACTCGTAATTTTTATTTAAAGATCATTTGCTGTATTTTAGCCATCTGACATGTAAACTTATCCAAGCTAAAATATTTTTGCACATATAGTTTATAATAGAAGAATCTGTCCAAATTATTTTTTTAACCTGTCTTTCTGTGAAGTCCAAATAAAGTTCAAATAATTCTGTGCAGTATTGAGCCTAACAGGACATGGTACTCCTTATTTAAAATAATTCTTGTTCTTGTTTCTCAGTCCTGCGGTTAATTTAGTATTGCAAAAGTGTTACCAACTAGTTTCTCTGACATAAGATTTATTTTGTAATATGTATGTGACTTAAAGAAAATATTTGTTTGTAGGGCTCCTGACTAAATAGGGCCTCTAATAAGGAATTTAATAAAAAAGCTGAAAATACCATATACCATTTCATTTTCTCTTTTCTTTTTGCATTTTTGTTTCTTTTTTGGTATAGCTAACAATTTTAAGGAAAATCTTTTATTTTGAGGGATTTTACCCATGTAATTTTTATAGCTCTAAAGTCATTATTAGATGATTCTCACAACTAGAAATAAATTAAGTATTAATTAATGCACATTCACACTGGACTCTTTATTGCTTTTTTGGGTGTCTGTGTTTAATTTTCTCTTGCGGCTTTCCTCTATTGCATGTGGGAAAGTAATTTTTATTAAAATTGTAATTTTGTTTGAGCCTGATATTTTTTTGAACTAAATTACTTAGAAATAGCTGTCAAATAGGCACTCTTTTCTATAAGATGAGAAAACCCAAACTAAAATGACAGAAGACGAAAAAAGTTTTTGAAATGTGATTACATATTAAGGTTTCCTTATTCACAGTCATTTTAAATCACATTAAAATAATTTAAATCACTTTGAAATAATTTCAATTCACATATTTTTATTCTTGTTGAAAAACATATTTATTAAAACTGATTTATCAGAATGCACACACTGCTGCGTGGTTACACTAGCCTCATCCTAGCAGCCACGTGTTCAGAAGAGTACCTTTCAAATTGTTTACAAATATGAAACCAAACAAATGGCTTCAATGTATACTCATACATGATAGTATTACTCTTTCAGAGACCAGTCTACTTGGGAAAATGTTTATGTGATGTAAGTCCTTAGAAAACTAAATCCAAAATTTTGATTGGCCTTTTAGTTAGGTTATATTACACACATATCAAACACATCTTGTTTTAAAAGCTTATTTTAAATAAATGCACCAGAAATGAGTTTTGTCCGAAATGAAAAAATATCATTAAATATGCTGATTTAATGCAGGACAGTACTGGCATGAAACTGTGGAAGAAACGCTGGTTTGTGCTTTCTGACCTTTGCCTCTTTTATTATAGAGGTAAGCTTACCATAAACTGTCTTACAACATTATTTTATAATTGCGGTATAATAAATGTTAAGTATCAGATACTTTTTTAAAGAAAAAAACATTACAATTCTTTGCTATTTTATTAACAACTAGTATCAAGAAAATTTTTTCTTTGTTGACTTGATTCTGAGTTATTAGGGTATGGCAGAAGACGTATAGTGCTTCAAATAGATTAGTCGGAGTATTGGTTCAGTTTCTGTAATATGATCTGTTTTGTGTAAACAGCATATGAACCTTCACTTTATAATACCGTCCTTGAATTTGGTGCCTGTTATATAAAATCCTTAGTTTGATGAGGTTCTTTTTGCATGTTTTGTGAAATCTAGCTGTGGTCAGTTGAACGTCCAATTCCGCTCCTCAGCAAATGACATTAGAGTACTAAGGACTACTATGATGGATTGGCAGATGAAGAAAATAAATTTTAAAGAATTGTATTTATTTTGAACCCTCCTTTTATTAACCAAATGATGACAACCTTCTGCCTGAAACATGGAGACGGTTGTGAAAGAGAGACATACCAGGCTATTCATGTTGGCTTCCTTAAAGTTTCCTTAAAGGAAATAAAGGTATTGTTTTAGGTATAGAATAAGAGTCTTCATTCTCCTACATGGATATCATAAATTTCATTTTTTTCTGGTAAGTAAATTATTGATTAATATAATCTTAAAGTTCAGAGAAGTCTCTATTCGTGTGCCATGTGGATCTCTTAGATAACTACAATGTGAGTATCTGCCAAAGAAAGGCATACTAGGAGGTGCTCTCCAGAAAAATTTGCTCCAGCTGTAATATAAAAATCATGAATCTGGGTGATCTCTCCTTCTTCCCTACTTTAAAGTCTGTTTGGAAACTGTCACTTAAGAATTAGATTGTCAGCCCATAATTAGTGAAATATAAGTTACAGAATATAACAGAGGGTTTTAGAACTGATAAACAGTTAAATTTTTTGATTACATAAAAGATATGTGGCAAAATTCTATGGTCATCTGTCAAAGGAATATAATGCATATTAACCTTCAAAATTCACTAGAATTGTTTTCATCTTTTTACTACCCAGCAAACTGTGGTTGAGAAGTACTGCTGAGTCAGAATTGACCAAACCTATAAAATTTCATTCTGTTTTAGAGATGTTGGTCAGGCTGCAATTGTGGTATTATCTTCAGTTAAGTGCCAAGCTTACTCTACAATTTTCCTTAAAGGTTTTCCCACTTTTTCAGAAAGTTGGGGGTTGTGTCTCAGGCATTATCCCTATGCTTGTAATTTGGACTTTTCTTTTTTTCAGTGTGTTTATAGACTATTTAAAAGAGAACAAGAAAATGTTTACTATTTCTAATTTTTAAAATTTTATAATAAAAATGTTTGTTAATATTAATTTGCAACAAAAAGAACACTAATTCCTTATAATTTGCTACTGTTGTTGTTCATGGAAAGATGCTACTTATCACTTTTATTAGAACAGAAAAACTTTTAACCATATTTGAAAAATGTAAAGGTGAGTTAAGAGCCATGTTGAGTGTGAGATTTTCTCTTATTTACCACTTGCATTTTACATTCAGTGTGTTTATTAATTTTAGTAGTTTCCTGGAGAGGAGGAATATAAAGAACAAAACATATAAAGGACAGAAGTGTCATTTAACTCACTTCTGCTCTTCAGATAGTAGGAAAGCAGTATATGTTGTTATACATTTTCACTGTTTTAACAACAGGAAATGTCAGATTTTAAATAAAAACTATCAGATTTTAGTGAGATGATCATAATGGCTTGCATTTTTTTGAGTATTTGAGTATTGTGCTGAGCATGTGAGATAGATGAACTGTTTTATCTATTCCTCACAGCTACCTGATAAGGTAGGAGATTTTATGCTCATTTCACACTAGAGGAAACTGATGTTGAGGTCAGATAGCTTGCCTGAGGTCTCACAACTTCCAGGTGGCAATCAGGATTTGAATCAGGCACTCTTAACTCCAGAGCTGGTAGTGTTAAGCACGTTCTCTTAACTACAAGTTTTTGCCCCCACCTAGAATATCATCTCTTGTACACTGAGGACAGCAGCCCCATTCATTTCTCCTGTGTCTCTCAGAGCATCTAGTCTAGTGACATACAAAATGTGCTGTCAGAATTTTTTGACAGATCAGCCCATGTCCCATTTGTAGATATGGAAAATAAGACAGAAAATAAGTGATTTGCTGTTTATTTACAATAGGTTAGCAACCAATACCAGATGAATATCCTGTTCCTTTCCATACAGTAGGTATGTCAGAGGTGTTGAAGGTAAGAAGTGCTAGCATTGCCAAAGGAGAATAGAGGGTCTTGGGATTGGTTAGAACCGGAAGCAGTTTAAAATAAGGTAGGTAAGGAAGGCCTCGTTGATGAGACATTTGAGCAAAGACTGAAGAATATGAGCAAGTGAGCCATGTGTTGGGGTTAGAATGGTTGGGCATTTAAATCCTACTAGAGATGTGGGTGGATTAATTTTTTTTAAGTTCCTGTGACATTACTTATGGTAATATATTTTCAGTAAATCATATGTAAAAGGGCTTTGTAGAATGCAGTAAATACTCCAGTATATACCAAACAAATGTATGCTGGTTTTTGTCTGTCTTTCTTTCAACATGTGAGACCAATTTCCGATCTAATTAGTATAGAGAAGCTCATTGAAAGTAAAGAAGCACATATCCTTCTGCTACTTGTTATATTCATTTAAAGCCTTATAAAGACCCGCCTAAACATGAATATGGTTCATTTATATAGAAGAACCTTTTGATTTAGTCAAAATAAATTTTGAGAAAATATATTCTGCTTCATGAGAGCATTTAAAATTCTAATTAGATGTTAAATTATCTCATAGATGAGAAAGAAGAGGGTATCCTGGGAAGCATATTATTACCTAGTTTTCAGATAGCTATGCTTACCTCTGAGGATCACATTAATCGCAAATATGCTTTTAAGGTAAGGAAATAATTGTACTTTTTTATTCTGTGTTTGAAACTTGCAATGATGAAAAAATGGGTATTGATCCACTGATGATTGCAAAATGATATGTCAGTTACAATGATTCTTATGTTTAAAATGTATTAACTAATAGTCTTATGGTTATGTAGGTGAGTCTTCCTTCCTTTAATTAGGGGCTACATGCTGAAATAGTTAGGGGTCAAGTGTCTTCATGTGTATGCTTTCAAATGGTTCTAGATAAAGCAGAAGTGTCAAAATGCTAATAATTGATGAATGCAGCTATGGATGTCCTGGTGATCATTGTACTGTTCTTTCGAAGTTACTGCATGTTTGAATTTTTTTCTTAATAAATTTGGGGGGAGAGTACTATAAGAGACAACAACTGTGTTCTTCAGCATATTATATGTACATTAATTACTTTATAGAATAATTGTAAGGATGTTCTTAGGCCCAAGTGCATCTTGATCATCAGGAACTTTGTAGAGAATATTAAAATTGAGACTTACTAAATCCAAGCAGACCTGAGATCCCCTCCCCTGAGTAACAATACCCACCCATCTCTGTAATACTGCTGGTTTGTGAATCACTCTCAAGCAAGAGGCTGCTTTAATGCTAAGTGGTAGTTTTTTGTTTTCAAAAACCATGCTGCATTCTTTGCTTTATGATTATGGCTAAAATAAATTTCAGAGGTTACTTATTTTTTATGTCGGTTTTAAGTTAAGAACTAAAAAAGGGTTTAATGTAGAAATTTTATTTTAAGGGAAAGCGGAGAAAATGATAACAAATGCCGTCATTTAGCAATGAAAATGTTTATACTGTTAGAAAATGGATTTAATTTTAAATTCCCATCCACTTTTAAAGAATGCTCAGGACTGCAGCTGATTTACAACTTTTGCTAATTACTGTGTTACATTAGCTATGGAGAAAAAATCAGGGAGGATATACTGCTGGGTCAAGGAAGTTGGGTGTTGGTTGGCCTCAAAGAGAGACTAATATTTGAGCATAGACCTGAGGATAAGAGGGGAGTAGCTTTATATGCAAATGAACTTTATCAAAATAAATTTTATCAACAGTATAAACCAGAGCAACAGAATTAAAGTACACATGTAGAACTGTATGATATTAACACTGTTATTTGGCCATGGGTTTAAACTTTTTTGTTTGCTTGTCAATTTAGCAAATGTTTATTGAATATATACTATTTGTAGGACATTTTGCTGGGTTCTTAGACTTTTTAAAAAAATACTAGAATGTTAAAATAGCAATAAACGTGACCATGCATGTTAAATATATTTTCTTTAATTATTTGGTTTAATTTTGATTTTATCTGGAACAAGAATAGTAATTACTTTTTCAAATTCTCTCTTCTGTGGTGGTGATTCTTCTGAATTTATGAGCTGCTTTACTACTAATTCTGTTGACACTGATATTACTGCTTATCGAAATGGTAAGTAGACGATTACTGAACACAAGCATGGAACTTAAAGCTAGATTGGGTGCTTCAACATCATCTAGTAGATACTTCTGTGTGACAGATGGCAAGCATGGGTGGAGTTTGTTAGTATCTGAGGCATGGCTGGAACTGGATCTTCTTACCACCAGCCCAATGTTCCTTCCCTTGACCACAGATATGGCCAGTGGTCTTTATTCATTTTTCCAAAACCCCACTCAGAGAGTCCAGTGACACTTTGCGGTGTTTTCAGTTGTTTTAACAACATAAAGCATTTGAGCTGTTTTGAGTTTTTTCCATAGATAATCTTATATCTCTTACACTGTGAAGTGAGATTTGTTGGTTACGTAGTTATTTTGATGACTGTGCTTATTGAATTTATCTGTATCCTAGAAAAGATTTTAAAGAGGCTAATTTGTCATTGTAGATAAAGCTGGTAGTCAAGATCTTGGAGTAAAGTGTGTGGTTCCAGATTTATTCCTCTCATCTTTTTATATTTAGCAGACTAACTGCGTACTTAGTACTCTTCCCTTTACCTTATTCTTCTAGGCTGAAATAGCCTTTATTTTTCCTTGTCTTTGAATGTCTAACAGGAAACTGTCACAGTCATTTTGAAATTGAAATTTAAAATGTTCCCCCCATACAATTCCCTACCTCAACTTTTTTTTCCTTTTGCTTTGATACAACTACTGCTGCTGTTCAGGTCTGGCATGTCAGACCAGGGGTTAAGATGGACATTCAGTTCTCACACCTTGTGTGGTAGTCTGTCATCAGCATCTTCTTTATTTTGTTTTCCTTCTGTTTCTGTGGTACAGAGGCAGATTGAGCCACCATAAAGAAAAAAACCTACTTACCATTTTACATAATCTTTTCTCTTGAACCTAAAATATTTACATTTTAACTCTGAAACTTGAAAAGAAATACCGTTTTGGATCACGTACAAATCTATTACGTTTGTATGTAGCTATCTATAAGGATTCTACAAAACACTTTAATGGCAGCATCTTTTGAAGACTAAAGAAATTGCTAACACAAGAAATGCCGTAACATGTACATTTCAATTAATTTTGTTGCTGGTTGCTCTGGAACATAATTCTTGAAAATAGATGGGAATTGTAGTAAATGGAAATTGCTAAAGATGTGTACATGGAACAGACACCACTAAGGCTTCATTTCTTACCTCCTCTTCTTCCTATATACCTCTTAAACAAATTTAGAGTACATACAACTAAAAAAAAGGTTAAAGTTAGGAGGAAAATAATAATATCCTTTTCAAGATTAATATTATATTTTCTCTTGTCATTTCTGTATCTCATATAAAGGACAAGTCTACTTTTTAAAAACTTTGATAGTAATGATCTATGCAAGGAACCACTTATCTTTTTTTCTTTTTCTTTTACAGAATCCCATATTTTTGTTTTAAATGATCCTGTCATTTTCAATCAGGCAGCCCATCCAAACATGCGGACCTATTATTTCTGCACTGATACAGGAAAGGAAATGGAGTTGTGGATGAAAGCCATGTTAGATGCTGCCCTGGTACAGACAGAACCTGTGAAAAGGTAAAGGCTTGTAGGAAAAATAGCAGTGATCACCACTTCCATTTTATCCCATGGCTTGCAAGTATGTCATTATCATAGTACATATCATTTCAGTAGTCATGATACAAAATCATTTTCTCCTCAAAAAGCAAGGATTAATTCATGTTCTGTATTAAATAAGTATACCTTCTGTTAGTTTGAGGAACCACCTACATTTTTATTCCACTTTTCCACTTTATTCATTTTCACCTATCAGTGTGCTGGGGTGAATCCAGAATCCTAACATTCAAACCGCATGTTCTTTCTTCTTACAGAATTACCTTTAATTTCCGGTAAGTACATTTTTAATTGTTATCTTAAAGCTGCACAGATTTTTATCCTTCAAGACAGTGGTTTTTAAGATCCTAAATCTTAGAAGAGAATCTATTATCATGAAGTTAATTTGTGTTTTTATATTATGTTGATGTTTGTGATGTTTGATAAATGACAATAAGACATAATTTTTTGAGTTTAATTTCTTTAACATTTTCTTTTCCTTTCTGATGGTTTTATGATGAATGTCTCCAGAAAATACTTCATCAAACATTTAGATTATTTCTGCATATATTTGCTTCTTGATGAATTGTACATTCTTTATTCTGGAACTCTAGTACTCATATTCCTTGATAATATAAATATGTGCTGTTAAAATTGATCCATGTGTCATTTTTTTTCTGCTTGAAGATAGAAATTATTTTAATATTCTTCAACTATATTAAGAACTAGTCAGGGGAAATTTGTTTCTCAAACTAGGTTAAATAGAAGTAGAATAATATGCTTTTTTAAAAAAGCTATATTCCTGTAATTTGAAGATTAGTGATACAATTAAATTTAGTTTCCAGTCAGTGACAATTGAGTTCATATCTTACATAAGGAAAATGTTAATGTGCAAGCTTGGTCTTTTTCCCTCTTCTTGGGAAATCAAGGGATTGTTACAGTGTACATCGTTAGTCCCTTTTTTTTCCCTTTTTTCAGAGTGCATGTTAATAAAGTCTTTTGTTTTATTGGCTAATATATACATCATATACATATATAAGTATGTGCATTTTTTAAATTTCTAGTTCTGATCAAGTTAACCAATCACTAGTAATTACAGCTGGGAAAAACATAGAAAGAAATGAAAGAGGGCCCTAGAGGGCTGTAGGACACCTATTTTTAAGAAAAACCACCTCAAACTGTATGCATATTCTAGGTCAAGAACCAATAGAAGGAAAATCTGCTTTTGGAATTCCATGTGTAAAAATTAACTGAATGGACATAAAGGTGAGGTGTTAGCACTGATAACTAGAGAAAATGTGTAGGTGAAAAGAATTAATTGAAAATCCTCAGTAATTTTGACTTCAAAGTAAAATTTTTAGGGAATTGTTTGAAGTACAGAAATCAGTATTTCTAAACTATTTTATTTCTAGATAATTTCAACATTGTAGTTATACTTTTCTCGGAATTTCGACTTATTCCCATTTTCTTTTATTGAATTTACCATTCTAAAAACTAGTATCTACTCATAATTTGGGATGATAAAGGTGACAGTTGATTTTTTTCGTTTAATTTCTGGCGACCTTATAGTTTATTGATTATGTACCCATAACAATTTTCAGCCAGTCGTGTTGGTGTAATTTGCTCAGGTAGCCAGGAATTATTGAATACCACCAAATGCCCAGCCTGGAGTCAGTCCCTATTATCCTGTAAAAATTATGTCCTTTCTTCTGCTCCTATGGAAGTAGTTTTATCCTGCCCTCTTAGGTTTAGTCATTCAAAGTGAAGGTACCTAATTATTGTAATATTTCATTTCAGAAGTACAGGGAAATTTTGGTTTTATGGAAATGGGCTCCCTTTGCAGTATGGCCAGGATACTTAAAATATTTATCAGGGCATATCACCTAAACAGTTTTTAACTAGATGGTTCATTTCTTCTAAATTCATAAAATGTTTCACCTATTAACTACAATTCATAGTCCCCTAAGTGTTCAGATCATTGATAGCATAAAAAAATGTGATATACTTTCTCTGAACAATTGTCATCTACAGGCCCATTATTTTCACTTTATGTCTCTCAGTGTGTTTTCTACAATACTTTAAATGTCACTTTTTATAATTAGATCACAAGTTTTACATTATTTGTTATCTGAGCATACTTTTCTGAGTCAGCTTTGTTACATTTACAGAAAAGTCATCATATGTGTCTTTTTTGATTATATTTCTTCAATGATAAATCTTTTGAAAAAATAAAGAGAAAAAAGCCTCTACAGTTCTAATTTAAAATAATAGCTTTAGGTAGACTAAAGGTAAATAAGTTTTTAAAATATTTTCAGATATTTAACATTCAGTGTTAAAAATCACCTCTCCCCCAGAATTTACCAAGGATAAGTATGTTTTTAGTATAAATGTTCAGACTTCTATCTTTCAAGGGAAAAAAGCTCCATAAATCGTCTTAGTAAAATTGCTTCCAATCTGGAAGCTCTGGTTTGTATGTAACCTAAACATATGGATAGTCCATAACTTTACTTCAAGAAAAATAGTCACATTTCTTTTCATTTTTTTCCTCAATGACTGTGTTCTAAACTGTAGATATTTATATCTATATATCTTCATTTAAGTTTAATTAAGTAAATGTATATGGGTGGAAGTATTTTTCACATAGCACAAAAAGTGGCAGCAATACCACACTTAGGATCTAGTAAGAGCTTTATTATGTACTGAAATGTGGAATGTTGGCCGGTTTCTGAGAGGCCTCCCAGAGTGGCATGATATTGGTAGTTTCATGCAGACCCACGCACTCAGCTTGGTCTTGTCAGAACCTGGAAATGCTTGGGCTCAGAGAAGCTGTTTCTCATCAAAAAGACCTAGGTGTGGCAACTGGAATGATGAGCAGTAAAACTTTTAAGTGGCCCAGACACACACTGTTAACTGTACCTTTTTTTTTGTTGTTGGGCAGATAGACATGGGATACCTGATTCTAATCCAAAATTGCTTGATAAGGTGGAATAATAAATGGTAATAAGGTCTGTGCTAACCACTGATTAACTCATTACAACAACCCTGTGACCTTGGTTCTGTAGTTTTACCCATTTACCAGAGGCAATTGAGGCACTGTGAGATTCTGCACCTTGTCCAAAGACACAGCTGGGTAGAGTTGCAAGCTGAACACATGCAGCCAGCTCCAAGAACTCTGAAACAATACTCAGGTCCTCTTGAATACAAAGAGAATCAGTCATATCGTTCAAATCTTTGATAATATCAGGCTGTAATTTCCTGTTGCAGCCATTTTACAACCAGACTCATGTTTATCTCATGATGAGCTAGCCCTCTTGGCTGGGAGTCATCCTGTTTATTCCAAATGGCTAGCTACTAGTCCATTAACTGTGGGTTTTGTGGTTTAACTGTCAAAGGGCAATCTTACTTGCTTTTTTATTTCCAGATTTCTAATGGTGGGGGCACACATTATTTTTTATCCTCCAGTATTTAAATACTTATTTTAAGTTTTCTTTTTTCCCTTTCTGTTTATACGTTCTGCTGTTGTGCTTGAAAGTTAATACCCCACCACATTGGGGATTTGTGCAGACTTGTCCCTCTGTAACTCTTTCTGCGTTTTTTGTTTTGGGGGTTGATTGTTTTCATACAGTAAAAATTTTCCTAGATTGAGTCCCAGAAATAACAAATGCATTATTTCATCTGCTTTACTGTGATTTTCATTTCTGATTTCAGAGTGGACAAGATAACATCTGAAAATGCACCATCTAAAGAAACCAATAACATTCCCAACCATAGAGTGCTAATTAAGCCAGAGGTCCAAAACAACCAGAAAAATAAGGAAATAAGCAAAATTGAAGAAAAAAAGGCATTAGAAGCTGAAAAATATGGATTTCAGAAGGATGGTCAAGATAGACCTTTAACAAAAATTAATAGTGTAAAGTTGAATCCTGTGCCATCAAATTATGAGAGTGGGTCAACATGTGTGGCTCAGACTGTACACTACAGACCGATCAATGTGAATAGTTCAGAGAGCAAAACAGTCAATGTTAGCCTGGCAGATCTTAGAGGTGGAAATCACCCAAATACAGGGCCCATACACACAGAGGCTGATCGAGTCATACAGAGAACGAATTCAATGCAGCAATTGGAACAGTGGATTAAAATCCAGAAGGGGAGGGGTCATGAAGAAGAAACCAGGGGGTAAGTGTCTTGTCATTATGAACCCAGGTTTCTTTGATACTGTGTTGGTGGAATTGGGTTTCTGAGCTACCAATTAAAAGAATTGGTTTAAATTATATGTTTCAGATATTACAGCTTCATATGGCAATATTTTTTTTCATGGTTATTTAATTTGTACATTTAATCTATGTATTTTTGGTAAATGTTTATTTTATTTTATTTTTTGTTGCCTTTTTTTTTTTTTTGGCAGCTAGCCAGTATAGAGAACTGAAACCTTGACTTTGGTGTTACAGGGCTGTGTTCTAACCAACTGAGCTAACTGGCCAGCTTGATATTACAGCTTCACTACTGTATCTTTTGTTTATGGTGATCACATACAAGTATTTTTTCTCTGTCTCTCGTTCTGTCACCCAACTTTGCTAATGGCAAGGAGTCATCCTCTGTAGCCTAGCACAAGGGAAGGCTTAGGTTGTAGGATAAGGAAAGAAGCAAGTTCTATCCTCCTACCCCACCCCTGTCTTCTCCCCCCACCACTATCATCTCCTAGAATTCTGAACTTTGATTAGCCAATGAAAATTTGTCTCCAACCTCCCAACTACCCTTCTGATTGTTCTCCATTAGCAGCTTCTGCAGTCTGGTGCAATGCAAGGAGCTCCTGATGAGACAAGTAATGTGGGGTCAGTGAATGCTTATTGCTCTCTAACTCTGTCTCCTTCCTTGGCTTTCTTTAAATCAGAATGTACATGACTAAGTACTAGATTTGTTCATCTGAGTATTTATTCATTCACACGTGCACTTGATCTTCATATACAAGGATACTTCAAAAAGTTTGTGGAAAAGTGCAATTAAAACCTAATACGAATCATTCCATAAACTTTTTGAAGACCTCTTGTATTTATTGTACAACTGCTATATGCTAATTGTGGGGCCAGAAAGTAGAAAAATGGAAAGATATAGTCCAGGTTCTCACAAAGGTAGTTGTCTAGTAGAGGAGGCAGGTGAATAAGCAAATCCAATATAGTGTGACACATACAATGAAGGAAGAACAGAGTGGTATAAGAACACATTTTAGGGACAACATGGTCCTAAGCATTCAGAAGTCAGGGAACCCTTCCTGAAGGAAGAAAAATACAAGCTGAGATTCAAAGAATGACATGCTTATTTTCGCTTAGGTATGCAAATTTCCAGGGTTGATAGGGGGCAGAGAAAGGAGTAAAAGGAAGTCCAGAATGGCTTAGTGTAACCACTGTGATAACAGGTGAAGAACAAAGCCAGAAGAGATACATTCAGATTGCTGTTTCAGAAAGATCACTCTGGCTTTGCAATTTGGGCAGTGAGTTGGAGCAAGTTCAGAAGTTACTTGAGTAACTGGAGTGAGGAGAGGAAGGGGATGTATTCAGGATATAATTGACAAGACTGATTGCTTCTATGTGTTTGGTTGCAAACTAGTCTTGCTCATGACCAAGTTTGAGCAATTGAGGGAAATCAAGAATGACTCCCTGCTTTTTGGCCTGGGCAATTAGAGTGGATTGGTGCCTTTCACCACATAGCGAAGATTTGGGAAAAGACAAAGACAAGAGACAGGTTAAATTTGAAGTGTCTGTGAGTCTGTATCTTCAAAGAGAGATCTGAATTTGAGTACAAGTTAGTATCATCAATATATCAAAAGTAATTGAAGGTAAGTATTAGAGTAGATAAATTCATTCAGTAAGGAATCTGGATAAAAGAAAGATTCTAAGGGAAAGCCTGAAATAACATTTAAAGAGTAAAGCATGGGAAGCCTGCAAAGCAGACCAGGAAAAAAAAGAGGCCAGAGAAAATAGAGGAAAAGCAGGTGCCTATGGATGAGAAAATTTTATATTTTAAGAAGTACTTTAATGTACTTGTGCACATAAAAATTAATTGGAGTTATTGTAACTCTGAACAAGAAAACCAGAAAACAGTGACATTAATGATATTTTAATTGAATGAAAATTAATTTATTTTATTTTAATAGTGAAACTTCTAAGGTATAGAAATGTCCTTCCAGTTTTGCTCAGTTGTGATGGCTGACATCTACAGTTGTCAACCGAAGTCTCTTTCAGTAAAGAGTGCAGCTCAAAAGCCTCGGCTTCAACTTTTGTTCTCTCCCCCAAGGCTGCAAAAATATCCTCCCTCCTGTGGTGTATTGTTCACCTCAGTTTTCTTCTCCACCCTCAGAGCACACTTTTCTAATTTTCCAAAGGAAGAATTGTGAAAAATACGTGTTATATCAAAAATAAAATTTGAGGGCTAGCCGGTTAGCTCACTTGTTCTCTCCATACAAAAAGATGAGTATGTGAGGTAATGCATATGTTAATTAGCTTGATTTAGCCATTCCACAATGCATAGGTATTTCAAAACATCATGTTGTACAACATAAATGTCTACAATTTTTATTTGTCAATTTTAAAGAAAGGAAAAAATTAATGTGAATAAGTGCTCAAATTTTCCAGTAATCAGGGAGTTGCACCTTAAAAGAAACAATGAGATATTATTTTTCACTTAACCAGATTGGCCAAAATTGTGAATAAGTGCATGGGTGAATAAATTAAATTGATGTGGAATAAAATGACAGAAATGATTAAACTCATACATGACCAATGGGGAAATAATTAGATAGATAGATTAGCTATAAAGATACAGGTAAAGTTTGGTTAGACAGAAGAGAAGCAGGAAATAGTTCGGGGGGGGGGCTGAAAGGATATTTGGAAATAAAGTATTCGCTTTCAAGGAAATAATAAAAAAAAGTATTCACTTTCAAGGAAATAATAAAAAA
>NW_007726539.1:386929-390801 GCF_000696425.1 Galeopterus variegatus
ACTTTCAAGGAAATAATAAAAAAAAGTATTCACTTTCAAGGAAATAATAAAAATCCAGATCAGAAGATTTGCTGATTCTATACCCATCAAGTTGAATATCACTTTCAAAAGGAATTACTTTCCTCAAATAAAACCATAACTTCCTTAAGTTCAATAGTGTATAGAGAGGTTCAACAAATATCTGGAAATTAGGGGATTTTTTGTGAATGGTTTTTAAATGTTAGTTTTAGTCTATTGATGGGTGTAATTAATATTTGTAAAGTCTGTGACCTTCTTTCTTCTGAATGCAGACCAGCAGCTTCTGAAGGCTGGTCTTAGGTTATTTTGAGCTAAGTTTTCTCTGGGCTCCTCTTCTATCTTTGAGTTCACTGTGATGCCAGTTTCCATAAAATGCTGTTAGTTAGATGTTCTTTTGAAATGGCTAGAGTCCACTGTGGATCATTGAAAAATATCATCTACATTATTACATAAACATCATAAAATAGTTGTGATGTCTTATAATGAAATAAATTTTTAATGGGAGAAAGAAAATAATTGTAACTCATGGTATAATTCATTTTTTTAAAGCTTTAATTAAGGACTTCTTTTATTAATGTTCTGATAGAAAGAAAAAAGGTTTAATATCTAGTCAAATAGTAGATCCCTGCATCTGTGAACAAAGCATTCAAGTTTCATTGTGAGTGGCGGGCACTGTTAAAACTCATGGTGCTGTAAGCCATTGTTCTGCATGGCAGAGTCACAGGGACAGGGTTTTTATGGTGTTTGACAGGCAGCTGCTTGTGAATGGGGCACTAACTCGGATGAAGGAGCTTACAGTGTTCATTTCTTAAGCTTTCTCTGAAAAGTAAATCACTCTTTGCTTAATTTGAATTTCTTTGAGGAAAATCACTGAAGGAAATTTTAGTTTTTGAAAAACAGGTCTCAAAATTCTAGAAAGTATATGGGGTAAAAATAAGTTTACTTGATAACCTAATTTTCTATTAAAATTCCAAAAAGTGGGTCCAAAGATGGCAGAAGAACTTTTTAAACTTTGTAGTCATTAATTAACCAAGCTTACTAGAAAAATAAGCTGCTATTAATCATCATATGATGATGGGTTGACAGTTCAAGTTCAACATAGATCTCTGCAGCAGGGTCCAGCTCACACATTATGAATGCTTCAGAGCACTGACAGGTAATTGGGGTTTCTGAACTATAATTTACACATTATAAGAAGTTTTTAGTGTGTTTTAGATTGATAATGTATGTCCCTTCCTTATGTGAGTATGTTTCTGTGATATAGTTCAGTGCTTAATCTAGAGCCTTTTGTATATTGAGGCTCCTGTAGTATTTCTTGAATTTATGAGTGACTAAACAGACCAAAATGTGTCAAGGTAAATTGCTTTAGGGCAGGGTCTCTGAATCAGCTTCCACTGGCTGACATACTTTCTAAGCAGAAAGCCATGGGATTGCCACCTCTGGACTTTTTCCAGTTTCTGGTTTTCATATTATCAGAGAAAGTGAGGATGAGGAGAGAGACCAAGCAGAAAAAAATCAGAAATACGAGTATTAGAGTATTAGGTACCTTTTTCTCTCACTCCATCCCCAAAATCATCAGATGGTTGGACTAAATGCAGCTTCTTGTCTGGGGACGTTTTGTTAAATTTTGAAAAAGTCTCTTTTGAGTAGAGATGTTATGTGATAACCTGAAAAACAACGCAGTGAAGTCAGGCATGGGATTTTAGAGCTGTAAGGAAACTTCATCATCAAATCGTCTTTTAGAGCTGTAAGGAAACTTCATCATCAAATCATCTTCTAGATCAGAAAACAGAATCCCTGAAAGTATCAGTTGGGCAGTCAGCTAGATTTCAGTAGCATATGAAGGGCTCTCTAGCATTCTAAGATTATGTCCTTACTAATTTTTTGCTGTCTTTTTATTTTTAATTAAGTCATTGTGATAGACCAATAAAGTTTTTTTTTTTCCTTAGTAATGTTTGTACCTTTGGCAAAATTAAAAAACGGATTATTTTATTTTTTCATTAAATCTGAAATTGTGGGAACCACTGGCATAATGAATAGCGTGCTTTAGGAATTAGGAGATCTACATTTTAGTTCTAGCCAGCCCCCAAACTCTGTAACCCCAAATATTAAAAGAAGTAGAAGAATATGCTCTCTTGGTCTTCCCCCCCCCACCCCACCCCTCACCATTCTGAGTCCCAGAAGATGTAGCTCATCTAAGGTCTAAGTACTCAATAGGAAAGTAAGAATTACGCAAAAAAAAAAAATAAAAGGTGTATGTAACATGAGACTTTCTCTTTGAATAAAGGTAACATAAGTTTACCTTTGTTGCAGGGATTTTATTATTAGTGTGCCTCATAGCCCTGGAGGCACCCTATTCATTACGCCTGATCACAGTGAAATCTTTTTTTGTACGTTAGTATTTATGCATTGTTACTGACAACAAGTCTTTGGTCAAAAGAAAGGTCTGACATCCAGATTATCAACCAAGGATTCCCAGATTATGAAGAGTGTGGTCAGGTAACTTACATATCAAGTCTTTCACTCTTTCTGGTTCATGTAATCACCAACATCTCTGACATTTTAACACCCAATAGGAAGAATCAAAATATTTCGTAGTTGTGCATGCACAGTTCCAAAATATACTCTATAGGGCCAGCCCGTGGCTCACTCGGGAGAGTGTGGTGCTGATAACGACACCAAGGCCACGGGTTCGGATCCCATATAGGGATGGCCGGTTGGCTCACTGCATGAGTGTGGTGCTGACACCACCAAGTCAAGGGTTAAGATCCCCTTACCGGTCATCTTTTAAAAAAAAAAAAAAAATATATATATATATATATATATACTCTATAGAGAAAGAAGAGGTCAGGAAACCTGGGTTCATGGGGTCCCAAGTCTCCCATACCTTTAGTTTAGTGAATTACATTCACTTCGATATTAGTATATAAATTTATGCCCATGGAGATGGTAGCATAGGATGAATACATTTAGAATTTGAATTGTAACTATACCTATCTCTGAGATAATGGGGAAATACAAATGCTAACTTTATATAAATTTTTAATTGACTTTTAAAAATCATTTTCATATCATGTATTTGACCTAGTATGGCTAGCACGAAGACAGTTTTTTTTTTTTTTTTTTTTTTTTTTTTGTCCTTTTTGAGACAGGCCTCACCGCGCTCAGCCAGTGAGCGCCACGGGCTCAGCCCACGAAGACAGTTTTGATAAACTCAGAATAGTATGTTTATCAGTGTTTTTGTTTTGTTTTGTTTTGTTTTTAAAAGATGACCAGTAAGGGGATCTTAACCCTTGACTTGGTGTTGTCAGCACCACGCTCTCCCAAGTGAGCCACGGAGCTGGCCCTATCAGTGTTTTTTTTTTAAAAAAAAAATAGTACACTAAAATTTTATTTTATTCTTTCATTTTAGGAAATTGTAATAATACATGCTTAGTAATATGCAATTATGTATCCAATTCCAAAAATTAGCATTTTAAAAGAATTATATTTTACATGCTAATGTATATGAGGAATTTTTGGATTGCTTTATAAAGGTCATTCCCCCCTGACACCACCACCAAAAAAGGTATTGACAACCACTTAAATTCCAATGGATTATTACTGTGCTGGAAATGCTGTAAAATTTCTGAGATTGCAGTTTTATATCTGAAATATTATCATGTTTAACTTTTTTGTCTTTAAATAGTAAAATTCTGAGCTTTATCTTCAAGTCATTTTCATTTTTCAAGTTAGGAAATGTTATGAAAGGAAGTTAGTTTTTCAAACCACAAATGTACTGAGACTTAAACAGCCATGCTTTCTTCCTTTTTTTTTTTTTTTTTTTTTTTTTTTTTTTACTGACTGGTAACGGG
>NW_007726539.1:390902-407546 GCF_000696425.1 Galeopterus variegatus
TGCTTTCTTCCTTTTTTTTTTTTTTTTTTTTTTTTTTTTTTTACTGACTGGTAACGGGATCGCAACCGGCAATGGGAGCGCAACCCTCAGGTGTTGCGCCCGCACCGCGCTCAGCCAGTGAGCGGGAACCGGTCTCCACATGGGATCCGAACCCTCGGCGGGAGCGCCCCCGCACTCCCAAGCGGCACACTCTCCAGTGTGCCACCGGGCCAGCCCAAACAGCCATGCTTTCTGAAGGAAGAAGTACAACAGACTAGTCAGCGTCCACCTGCAATAGTTCATTTCCTGTCTTTATGGTCCACACACAGAGCTAGAAAACTTCCATATTCCATTCATATACAGAAATTCTATATAATTGTTCTGACGAGATGTATGAAAATGAGATTCTGGGAGTTTATATATGTAGAAACAAAATATAGGGACAGGTTTGAGATAAGTTCTTGAACATTCATATCTTGAACTCAAGTGAAGTATAATAAATACTTTTTCTTCTTTAAGCCAAACTGTACATTGTGTGGAACTAATAGTCTTTTTATGTAATTGACATAGATGCTGTTTACTTAATGTATTGAGTTCATCAAATTGAATTTCATAAAATGATTAAAATCTGTGAATACTTTATACCTTGTGTAACATTTCAATCTTTTACAAAGTATGTCCCAATATATATTTTACTTACTAGAAGAAATATAGTCTAATTGAGAATTTGGAAAACAACTATCTCCTTCATTTTTACATTTCAGTTTTTTTTTTGTTTTTTTTTAGAGTAATTTCTTACCAAACATTACCAAGAAATATGCCAAGCCACAGAGCCCAGATTATGGCCCGCTACCCTGAAGGTTATAGAACACTCCCAAGAAACAGCAAGACCAGGCCTGAAAGTATCTGCAGTGTAACCCCTTCTACTCATGACAAGACAGTAGGACCCGGGGCAGAAGAAAAACGGAGGTCGATGAGAGATGACACGATGTGGCAGCTCTACGAATGGCAGCAGCGTCAGTTTTATAATAAGCAGAGCACCCTTCCTCGACATAGTACTTTAAGTAGCCCTAAAACCATGGTTAATATTTCTGAGCAGACAATGCACTCTATTCCCACATCACCTTCCCATGGGTCAATAGCTGCTTATCAGGGATACTCCCCTCAACGAACGTATAGATCAGAAGTGTCTTCACCGATTCAGAGAGGAGATGTGACGATAGACCGCAGACACAGAGCCCATCACCCTAAGGTAAAATGTCTGCTAATTTTGTGTTAACTTGCTACTTTATAGATGCTGTGTTTTCTTTCTAATAAATTATTAGTTTTAAATGTGGGAGATAAGAGAATAGGGAGAAGGTAAGCAAGGCTTTCTTTTTGGTTTAAAAACTAAAAAATATTCTATAATGTCAGAATCTCATGTGTGAAACCTAAGCTTGCAACACTTTATCTCTCAGGAGCACAGAAACAGTTCTTTTGAGCAGATGCATATACATTTTTCTCTGCTTGATAGTGTATGTCATCAGATCTCCGTGTAGGTTAAGACCATATTATTGGCCCTTTACACACTTGCAAATTCTACACCTGCCCTCTTCTGGCATACCTACAGTCTTGTATCAGGCTCAACCTATTCTTTGCTGGAATAAAAGTGTTAGCCTCATCTTCTAATCAGCTGAATGTATGGCGTATTGAGATATCTCCTTGGATACCCTATTTAATGTTAAACTAACAATGCTTAATGATATGTATACCTTTTAAAAAAAAATAAGATGTAAATAGAGATCGTGTTTTAATTTGTATCTGAGGTTGGTATAAACTTTGCTCAGATTATATAAAGTGAATCAGAGTGCTTTGTGCTAATCAGCTTTTCTTTTTTTTGGAGGCAGCCCTCAACCTTGGTGTTGTAACACCACGCTCTACCCAACTGAGCTAACTGGCCAGCCCTAGATCAACTTTTCTTAATGCTAAAACAGTTGTTTTGATCAGTCATCTAGTAAGCAGCCAGTTCCCTAATGTCTATCCTAAACTTAAAAGAATGTCATTTTCTTTTTAATCCTAAAGAATTTATTTTATACCATTTTTAATGTCTTTTTATCCTTAGAAAGGCTGAATCCTTCAGTTACATTGTTATGCAAAGCATTTGCTTAACATTTCCATAAATAAACATTTGTTAGAAATTAATAAGTCAATCAGGAATTTTCTTTTGAAGGAAGCTTTAGTTGAGTCACCAAAAAAGGCTCACTTTGAACTCCATTGTAACAATGTTCAGTGTTTTGTCACTTTGTATATCCAAAGGCTAAATAATGTTATAAAAATAGAAACAATATGCAAGAAAAATCCGACTAATGCAACTTAATGTGTGGTTCTAAAGTGCCTAAATTACATACTCTGATGATTATTAGTATTTTTCATATTCTTGGCCAGAATATGTCATCCGTTTCAACAACAAATAGGAGGTGAATGTGTGCTTTCTGTTCATTTCCCAGCCTACAAAATGTCTACTACTACTCCTCCTCCCCAACATTGCCAAAATTTTTCTTTCAAACTCCTATCATCTTCCTTGATTGAGATCAATAGTTCTCAAAATATATAGTCCATGGACCCACGCAGGAGAGGGGACGGGTCTCTAAGTGTCCCATGACACTTCTAGGGAGTCTGTGAGCTCAGAAATATTGTTGTAATAATAATAATAAGGCATTATTCATTGTGTTACCACTGGCCCTCATAGTGCAAAGCAATGGTGGGTAAACTATTGGCATGTTAGCATAAATCAAGGTATTGACTCCAAACTGTACTAGCAATCATTGCATACTTCACTGCTACAAACTTGGAGTAAAAAATAGTAAAGTAGTAGGTTCACTTAAGGATCCTCTTGATGAAGTAGTAACAAAACAATTTTATTAGATGTTGACCATTCATTACATATCATTTTAATATTTGACGACATGGGGATATGCATAAAGCATTACTATTGCGTAACAAAGTATTGATGGTGGTCTCACGGAAAAACACATGATTATTTGAGTTGCAAGCTGAACTAGCTCCTTTTTGCATAGAGCACCATTTTTACTTGAAGGAATATAAGACAACTGTCATTATTCAGAGTTGGTATTTGATAGACATACTTTCTCAAAGCGAAATGTTGGAAAAACACATGATTATTTGAGTTGCAAGCTGAACTAGCTCCTTTTTGCATAGAGCACCATTTTTACTTGAAGGAATAGAAGACAACTGTCATTATTCAGAGTTGGTATTTGATAGACATACTTTCTCAAAGCGAAATGTTAATCTGTCACTTCAAAGAAAACAAATGACAGTATTGTTGTTGATGACAACATTTGAGTTTTTAAGCAAAAATTAGAATTTTGGAAATCATGTACCTGCCATGCTGAGCTTGACAGCTTTTCAATGCTTAAAGATTGGAGATATTAACAAATGTGATTTTTGGTGTTGTATACTGAAATGTGTAACATTTGGAACATTGCATAACTCACTGAACCAATATTTTCCGGATGACCAGTGTTTAATATTAAAATTTATGCATGGGTAAAATACTCATTTAAAGTACAAATAGACCAATGGATGTTAATGTAATAGAGTATCAAAAGTTCATTGTTATAGTTTCAGATACCACTTTGCAACTAATCTTTAAGAAAGTACCACTTTTTTGAGCAGTATCAAAGATGAATATCTACAGTTACAAAAAGCTATTAAAGTTCTTTTCCCTTTTCCAGCTGTATATATCAAGGGTGGATTTTCTTCACATACTTCTATTAAAAGATATTATCACAATAGATTGAATACAGAAGCAGATATGAGAATCCAGCCAGACATTAAAGATTTGCAAAACTGTAAAACAGTGCTGCTCTTGTCACTAAATTTTCTTTTTAAGAATATAAAACGTTCCTGAGATCAAAGATTTTGAGAACTGCTGAATCAGACTATGTGAAATTACTGTTTATGAGCATCTGTATTTTAGTCAAACAAGAAATTTAAGTGGTATTTTATAATATGAATTTAAGATTTCTCATCACTGACATTGACAAGGAAAAAAACTTGACAATAGAATTATATTATGCCTTTACTTTCCTAGCATGTATATGTGCCTGACAGAAGGTCAATGCCAGCTGGCCTAACTTTACAGTCTGTTAGTCCCCAGAGCCTCCAAGGTAAAACGGTGAGTATGATATCTTTATTTACCGTATCATGCTTTATTTACGTGCTACACAGGAAGGCACGTATCTGACAATTTTTAAGCTTGAATTTTCAGAAGTGTCTCCCAAAGATAAAATATTACTGCTTTTGTGGAAGAGAAACTCATCAGAAGAATTTCTAATTATTTAGCCTTTTCAGTGTCTTAGTGGGTATCTTCCCCTAAATGTGTGCCTGCCTAAATAAAAGATTTGATTTTGAAGGTTCATTGTATAACTTAGGTGGATTTCTTTCCGTTGTTAATTCCATTATCCTTAAAACAGAAGTTGGAGTAACTCATTAGTGGAACAAATCCAGCAAGCAACCATTTTTAGTCAAACTGTAGATCTATTAAGAAGTTTTTCCTGTGAATTTTTATATAGATTAACTACATTAGAACAAGAAGAAACAGATTTACAGATCAGTAAAATGATTTACATATCAGCAGAGAAAGAAAGACTATAAAAATACTCTGTCAAAAAAAAAAATACTCTGTCAAAGCAGTTGCTCACCATTATCATTTCATTGGCAGTGTTGTGTTCAAATTGGGAAGGAGATATGTTGCCAGGATATTACTATTCTTCAAATTAAAAAGAAAAGAGGACTTTTCCTCACTTAGTTTATTTTAATGGCATTCTTTTATCCATGGAACTGGCTTTATTATGAGTTAGATAGTCTCAATTTTTGTGAAGATGTGATTTTAGCACCTATATAGTTGTTCACTGTTTAAAATTCTCTTCCTGTAGTCAAAACAAATTTCATTTATATATTTTTGCAAACTTTTTAAAATTTTATCCATTACATGTTTTGGTGTAAGGAAATATTTCATGGATTTAAACTACTTGGAGTTTATCTATTAAAGGTTATAAATATTGCTTCATTAAAACTAAGAACATTTAAATATTGTAATTTTTTTTTTTTTAATGATGACTAGTGAGGGGATCTTAACCCTTGATTTAGTGTTGTCAGCAGCACTAACTGGCCATCCCTATGTAGGGATCTGAACCCGTGGCCTTGGTGTTATCAGCACCACACACTCCCAAGTGAGCCACAGGCCTGCCCTTAAATGTGGTAATTTTTAAACATTAGACTGTTGATCTGACAAAGAAACAGGCATTAATCATAAGGTAGATGCTAAATATATTGCAAAATTTTCTCTCTGCCTTTGCTCCCTCTAGTGGATATATAGGATAAAATTTATTTACCATTTCTCCGGGGTTTTTTGTTTGTTTTTGTTTTTTTATTTGGCCTCAAAATTTAAATATCTGGCAAACTTATTAGTATCTTTCATGATTTTGAAAATCTCTTTATCATTTTAGCTCCATATTTTTAAGGTTATAGGGGTTCCTCTTTCAAATCTATTTTATTTTTTCTTTTTGGTGGCTGGCCTTTAACTCCATAAATAACAAGCAAAGAGTTTCAAGATTTCCTTTTTTGGTATTTCTGTCAAATACATTCTGAGTCTTACAATATCTAAATTCCTTACCCCTCCCTGTCTTCCTGGCAAGACCTCAAGAGCTGGATGCGATGATCATAAGACAAGGACTGTCCCAGAATCATGAAATCTCAAGATGTGGTTGGCATCAGAGCAAAAGCAGCTGCTCTTTTTCTTATGTGGTTTCTTTTTTAAGTCACAAATATTAAACATTCTTTGACCGTTTGATATAGAAGACTGTTATCTTACCTCTATGGATACCTAGTTTTATCTAAAGAATCCAATAGTAACTGTAGTTTACTTTTATTGACACTTTTCTTATCTGAAGGCAATAATTTCTAATGTGATTTCAAATAACAGTTAAAAATTATTTCTGTCTATAAAAAGAATTGTGTGGAAAATAAAGGCACATAGCAAATGAACAGAACAGAGGAGAGCTAGTGTAATGCTGTGGGGTAGGCAAAACAAATCAATCTTAAGAATGCCTTTTGGCCTGGGAGTTTTAAGAGTACATTATAGCACTGAGGAGGGTCTCCCTCTAGCCTGCCTACAGGTTTTTTTTTTTTTCCTTTTTTTTTTTTTCCTTTTTTGTCTTTTTTCGTGTCTGGCAACGAGATCGCAACCCTCGGTGTTGCTCCCGCGCCTCGCTCAGCCAGTGAGCGGGAACCGGTCTGCATGTGGGATCCAAACCCTCGGCGGGAGCGCCGCCACACTTCCCAAGCGGCGCACTGTAGCAGTGCGCCACCGGGCCGGCCCCTGCCTACACTTTTTAATCTTAACCAAGTAATATTTTATGGGCCGTAAGATTGCTAATGCCCATACTTTACTGCATTTCTAACAAAGAAAAGTATATCAAATTGGCCTGTTAAGGCATTTCATTCACCATTGAAAATTTATTCCCCTTAGGGATCATAGCAACCAATCAGGAACCAGAAGGTACTCTGCTTTTCCCAGAGTGTGGAAGGAAAGGAAGGTTCACATGCCCATGGAAGCTTTCTATTTTTTTTTTTTTCCCTTAAAAAATAAAACTAATCTTTTGGGCATAGAAAAGTCTATAAAAGCACTAATGGTGACATTTCAAAATATAACTGGGAAGTAATTAATAGATCCCAAGTATTGAGTTTTTTTGGTTTTGGCGGTTTTGTTTGGTTTTTTGTTGTTGATTTGTTTTGTGGAGGAGGTGTTTTTGGGGTATTTATTTATTTACTTATTTATTTTGATGGCTGGCCACCACAGGGCTCAGGTACTAAGTTTAATAATGTGAAAATATCATCCAAGTTCTATGTGAATTTTAATTTTTTTTGTTTACCTTCTGTTCTCTAAAATAGTGTGTTGGACTTGCAGGTTATTGTTCAATTGCTGGAAAAGTCTTAGGTGTAATTTTTTAAACATTGTAGTAAAATATATTTTAATAATAATCTTTTAGTAGCAATATGTACAAACCTTTATAGTGGTTTTTGGCATTGTGCTTTTTAATATTTAACATTTAAAAATTCTCTCATGAGTTCTGAGAAAATGCTTTAGTATACTATTGTTCTGCTGTATCTTTTAAAGTAACACTGTTCCTTCTATTTCTCTAGATATCTATGCATTTATGTAGGACCTATTATCATAGTGCCTAGGCACTATGTTTGATGTCAACCATAAGAGGAAACTTGCCAAGAAATCTTGGTTTAATATCTGTCACTTAAGACAACAATTAATCTGTTTTCCACTGTTTGGATTCTTAAATTGTACTCCTTCAGCCAGAGGAGCTTACGCTGCTGCTAATAAAGCTGAGACGGCAGCAAGCTGAACTGAGTAGTATCCGGGAGCATACGTTAGCACAGCTCATGCAGCTAAAACTTGAGGCCCACAGCCCAAAGGTCAGCTATGAAGGGATTTGTCTGTCGTCTGCCATCATCACTTATTTTGAACCACTCATTAACCAATATGATCAGTGCCATTAGTGTTGAGCATGAGCCCATGCCATCATTGCAGTGACATTAGAATCTCCTGTTGACCCTTTGAGAATTCATATTATTTATTTGCTCTTGAAAGAAAATACAGGTAGGATGCATTTATACTTAGCCTTCTACCTACCCACTCACCTACCAACTTTTGGTTGAGAGCAAGGAGATGCATACAGACTTCAAAATAGTTATTTACTGAACAATGTGACTTCCACCTGTGGTAAAGCAATATTGAGAAGTTCTACAATTTCCAGTAAGGTAATAAGTTGAAAATTCATTATAATTTTAATAACACTGCCTTTTAAATGGCTAAGATTAATTTTAAGATATGTCTTTTGTTCTGGATGAAAAGAATGAACACAAATAAACATTTCTCAAAGGGTTTAATAGCTTCTGATGATATGAGAAACATCTCATTGAAAGAAGTAGTTACTATATTGCAGAAAAGAATTAACATGTAAAGCTTTCAACATTGTCTGCTAAAGCCATTTGAAGGATTTTTTTTGCTTAATAGTTCAATGTTTGTATGCATGTCATCTAATTTCTTATAATACTAAATATAATTTTATAATAAATCTTTCATCTGTGTCATTTGCAGGGGAGCATGTGCATGAAAGTTGTCATGTGTCGTGTGGTATAATAGGTTATTGTAAACTACCTGTTTTTTTTTTAATTTCAAAATTGACCTTTTTGTGAATTCTGCACCTTTTTTCTATCCCTTTTTTCTTGATTGGTGCCTACTAGAATGAAATTCTTTCACATCATCTTCAAAGGAACACCATATATTTGGATCATCAGGTGGGATTTGTAGAATTGTCTTACTTATAATACCTAATAGAACTCTTAAATGTAGTGTAATTTTTCAGTCTACTCAGATATCTCAGGCACTTTGATAATGGTATGATTTTACACGTTACAATACGGAATCCCTGGCCAGGTGAATTCAGGAGTACCACAATAAATGGAGAAAGGACAGTTGTGGAGGTAAGGGAGGTACAAATAATAAACAGGGAAAAGGACAATTGTAGAGATAAGGGAGATACAAATGCTGGGTCACCTGAAATTGACAGTCTGAATTTTCTAGACTTCATTCAGACATGGAGCTACGAATTGTCTTGTTGAAAGGCCTGGCAGAAGGGGGTGTGGTATGCTCTGTATTCCCAAAGAAGAGTTTAAGGATGGTGAAATGTGTAGTGGATATAACTTTTAGTTGCCTGACCTTATTCCCTGTTTGCTATTTCCTTCCAGTGTTTTGTCTTTGCCAAAATATGTAGAGCCGGTTTCATAGTGACCTATAGTTCCTAGCATTACCTCAATGGTGGCAGCAAGTGTGGCTGGTTAAGGTGCATGTTCAAAAGTGAAAGTGGCAGTGAACAAGGACTGACTGTCCCATATTTTAGTTTTTATGACATGCTCTATTAACATTTAATTTTAATTTGATGGGAATTTTTTGTGTTATTAAACATAATTTCTTCCAGTGGGTACATTTTTTGTATAAATTAAGCTAAAACTTATTCTAGCTTGTTTTAAAATGTCCAGACTTAAATATTTTATCAATATGGTATCAATACTTTGGAAAACGTTGTAAGACAAATGTTTACATATTTATTTTCACCTGTTTGAAATAAAGCAATAGTATGTTGCTTTAAATTACTTATATTTAAAGAGGGGTTTTGCATTAGGATAACCCTTTTAAAGGTATTAAATTATTTTTATTTTTAAAAGAAATATAATTTTGTTAATATAAAATTTATATATTTTCCACAAAAAGTTTTTATCATGATTTTGCCTCTTGGGGTGCTTTAGAAATCACTGTTTCATGTATCCAAATGCAGATCTTGATGCTACTGAAATTTAACCACAGTGTATATTATGCACTTTGAAAATAGTCTAAGATATGTTAGCTAATAAAATAGGAAAATACATCTTCCTTCAGAATTCTACACTGCCAGAAAGCTTTTAAGATACACTGGGAAATAACTTTCTTAAAAACTCCTTTGTAGGGCTGAGCCTGTGGTGCACTCAGGAGAGTGCAGCGCTGGGAGTGCAGCTGCGCTCCCCGTTCGGATCCTATATAGGGATGGCAGGTGCGCTCACTGGCTGAGCGCGGTGTGGGCGACACCACACCAAGGGTTGCGACTGGTCATGAAAAAGACAAAAAAAACCCCAAAAACTCCTTTGTATTTAAAGCTAGAGATACTTCTGAAAAACAGTGGGGTATTATAAAAATCAGTGATATAAACAGGAATCTGTAGTTATCTGGACATTCTGAAAATAAACCTAGTCATTTACTGTAATCTTATTACTGACCTCAGTCAAAACTGGAATTGCAGAGACACAGAACTTTAGAAAATTTTAGGGAAAGACAGGTAAAATATCAAAAAACATTGCCATTTGCTGAGAAGCTTCTCCTCAACACCCTTTCCCAGGCCAAGCTGTTTTTAATCCCTTTAACTAAATGCCCCAGTCCCCAGTTGAGGTTTACATTGCCATCCTTCCTCTGTAGTCATGCTTTGCTAAACCTTTCCTGTTGCACCTGCTAGTGGTCCTATAGGTGGTTTCTGAAAATCTCAATATGTTACTGTTCTGTATTCTCTGAACATATCGGCAAAGGTTTTCCAGTAATTTACCTTCTTCTTATGTTAGATCCTGGTTAAGTTATATTATTCCAATTTTAAAACTTTGAGCTAATGAGAAGAATTACAGAATTGGATTGTTTGAATGATATTTTGCGTTGAAAGAAGACTATTTCTGGTAGCAAAAATTGGAGCATTTTTAGATAATAATTAGAAAGTATATAAAAATATGACAGGGACTTTGCCCAGAAACTCAGATATGCTTAAATTTATATATCCTTAAGGTTTCCTAAAGAAAATCTCTCTTTAAATAAATAAATAAAATTTATGGTTTCAAATAATTGCGTTTCATATAAGTGAAATTATTTACTTTAGAACTATCCTATATTTTATATTAGTAATTATAGCTATTAGTTTATATAAAAATAATTATTGATAATTTTGAATTTTAATGAGATTTTTTTATTCAGCTCAAACATTTCCAGCTTTTAATCTTGTTACTGCCAATAACCTATTTATATTACCAGGTCTGTTGGTTTTGTAGGCATTATTGGCTGTCTGGGCTTATAGATTGATTCACTGGTTTTGTTACCACAAATTGGAAAGTGGATTTTATAATCTGAAAGTCAGAGGAAAAGGCTCTGTTCACATTTTATACTATATATCATACCAAGTGAACATGTACTAATCAGCTTTCACTTTGTACTTAATTCTGCTTGCCCTAATAAATTATCAGAATAACCTAAGGCAACAAAATGCAGTCTTCCTCCTGCTCCTTGTCAGAAACCATAGTCATCCAAAGAAAAACTTTAATCGATTTAAATTCTATTAATCCCTACCACTACTCACAAAAAATAGAACTAAACAGTAATCACTGAGTTGCTTCAGTGGTAAATTTATTTCTGATAGTACTGGAATGTTTATAACAAATAAAGAATGAAAATGCCTTATCTGAAATTCTAAAGATAGTCACTCCAAAAATCTTGACTTCTGGTGCCTATAGCTTGAGCAATATAATTTGCTTTCTCATTATCACTGCATATGAGGATGAGTCATGTACATAAACGGTTAAAAATAACAATAACTATACTAATTATATGGTAGCATTTTCTTTTGTTTTTTGTTTAATTTTGAACTACACTATTTTACAGGTTGTTAATGCTTTTATAGCCCAGTAAGTAGACTAGTCAAAGTCTACATTTTTTAAGACTAGCCCAGGTTTATTTGTCATTTTTTTGAATTTTAAGATAATACAGCTCCAAAGTAGAACCTGTGAACATACGGTAATCCTAACTGAATACTTTTAGAAATGAATAAATGCATAATATATTAGTTACTCATTTTCTTCTCATTCAGCTTAGTTGTCACTGAATATTAGAGAAACTTTTGGTTATAATTTAAGTGAAACTTGCCAACTTCATCCTAAAATAATCTGCTGAATGGGTTCAGTGTTTATTAGCTTTTTTCATATTTATTCCTCTGCCTAACAGTATATAGAAGGGAGAGGGAGAAAAGCCATAAGTAAAATGTTGTCATAGCTCTGTATTTGCCAGGAAGTTGGGAGTAAATGCTGGATTATCAGCAGTGGTAAGTGGTGTCTCCACCCCTGAAGAATGAAGTGTTGTGTTGCAGTTCTTTGAAATAAAGTAAACAGCCATGAGGGAAAAGAGAAAAGCTTGAAATATCTTTTTTCATCTCGGAACAGAGCAGATCAAGTGTGAGTTTGGAACTCTGTGGCCCTGCTGAGCAAGCATTTTATGATTAGGAGTCCCTAAAGGTTCCATAGAGCCAAATGTAAGTCATTTGTTTGAAACTGGAATATAAGGTTTCCATAGGAGCTTATTGTAACCAAACCACTCGTGATACTCAGTTGTAAGGTACAGAAAGGGCATACTGGTTGTTTTGGCTCCTGTATCCTACTGGTTAAGTGTTTTTAATAGCATCCCTGTTGGTTATATGCCCAAACCAGGTCATATAAGGCTATATACCCAGTAGTATAACTGAAGACCAGACTAATATACACCCTAGCCACATGAGGAAAACATTTCTCTCAAAAGATGTGTTCAGCTTGCTACCCCCAAATCTTAGAAACGTGTATCTTCGACAGATCTAACGTTGGGAAAAAGGACTTCAAGTTTCTCAGTCTTGATGTTTATTAGGATTACCCCAGTAGTTCTCTGTCTAGTTCTTGGCTCCTGTAGCCTGGAGCAGAACTTGTTGAGTTGAACAAAGGAATGAAATTGGGATTTTAGAATCTAGACCAAGAGGCGAACAGAAGAACTAGGCAAGGCCTCTCCATGGATGAAGAGCTAGAGCTTTTTTGATCGGTCATGAAGGGAGTATGAATAGAAATGGGGAAGTTAGAGCATGTTCCTGTCCATCCATTTCCTCACCCCTGTTTTAGGTCTTCCCCCCATTTGTTTCTTTCTTCCTCCCTTTTTCTTCCTAACTTTCCCTATTAGTGATTGAAGAGAAATTATGAGGGAATTTAGATGATGTTTTCTTTTCTTTTACCCTAAAACCTGCCAGCTTTGCAGGTAGGCAATGATAACAGGTAAGATGCTAGGAACTGTGACTACAGAGTAGGTAGGTAGGAATGCATAGAAGGATCCAGAGACCTGGAGCGGTGCTTCACAAGCCTTTAGTAAGCATACTGCGCCCCCCTGTAGTAAATCAAACATACACTAACACCCTCCAAATTATGATATACCATTTCAGTAACCAGCCATCCCCTTTAACACCAGATGGCTAAAGGGGATCTATCCTTCGTTTGTCATGGAAAAGCAGGATGTTCTTCGTTACAAACCAGTTTGCCATAGAACAGTAAAAGAAAAATACAGCTCAAGCACACCTGTGTGTTCTTTGTTGCATGAAAATGTTTAAGGTCAAGAGTCAATAGCTAAGGGCTGGCTGGTTAGCTCAGTTGGTTAGAGCACAGTGTCATAACACTAAGGCCAGGGGCTCAGATCCTGAACCAGCCAGCCACCACACACAAAAAAGGAGTCAGTAGCTAAATTATTCTGTCATAGTTTATTAGTACCTTTTTTTAAAAAAGTATTATCAAATGCTTGTGGGAAGGGTAAGAAAATCATTTTTATTTAATACTAACTTCTAAAACTTCTTGAAAAGTAAGCTAAACTTTCTAATTTGCAAATGTTTTGTAGTAGCGTTGGGATTTTATAATGTAGTTCTTACAAATGGCAATATTTTATGAACTGTGTAGTGTAAGTACGACTAACTTTTGAGTGAAGTCTGCTATTCTGTCGTGGGTTGCTGTGAACTTTCCTCATTAATAGGCTTTCTATGTCTTTTCAAGAAACAACAATGAAAAAAGTCTATGCAGACAAGAACTCTGACCACTTTTAAACATACTCGTGCCAAGAAAAATGCAAAAAGGAACTATTAACTGGGTATATGTAATTGGTAGTGAAACCATTTAAGGTAAAAATCCAAGAGTACTTTTGTGCATCTTGTTCTTTGTGTTCATGAAAGAAAATTTCCCTGTAAGGAAAGAAATGCTAACAAGGTGATTGAAAAGATTCTTGATGGCATTCATTCAGCAACTGCATTCTATTGACTTAATTCAGCAACGGCATTCTGTTGAGCTATTAAGCAAAATCCCGTTTTTTCCAATATTCCAAAGGGTGCTGGAGCCTCAATTTTTAGGGGTGACTGAGAGCTGCAAGAGGCAGTGTTTCTAAGGGATATAGAATAGGCATTTGGAAAAAGCAAACTAAGGAAACTAGGAAATTGAAAGTATGTAATTTAACATTTACTAGTCCAAACTAGTTACGTGTTATAAAATATCTGTATTTTCTTATGCCTTGCTATAAAAATGATCCTGTATCTCTCTCCCTTCCACTGTACTCCTCCTTTTTTTCTTTTTCTCTTTTCTTTCCTTTGTATGTTTGAATGTAGATGTGGGGGGAGGGGGTGAAACCCAGAAAACTTGTGTAGGATATGACATAATAGTGACAGAACTCTAAGAAGAAAATGGACAATGGATTGATAGGTTAGAAATTAGAGTGTGGAAAGACTTACTATGTATGTGTCAGTACTCTGATCTCTTGGCCTATCCAGTGCTTACGTTATTATCATGGTTCTCCTGTTTCTTTCCAGTTTTTTCTAACTATGTTCACCCATATCAGCCCTAACTGGGGAAGTTACCTGCTTCTGGATGTTCTCTTAACTGAGAATTCATCTATTCATCATCTTACTAGTTGTCACCGTATTGCTCATCATCTCCAGCCACCCTGGGTTTCTCCCAGAACGCAGAGCCTGTGGTGTGGGCTTCTCTGATGTGGAAGTGTTTGCTGGAAGTTTACTTTGGGAGGTGATACCAAGGTAGGAGAAAAGAAAGTGACCAAGGAAGGAGGTAATATGCTATCAGCTACCACAGGCAGCTTGCACCTTCTCATATGATACTTGTTGACAAATGAATAGAAACACTACCCAAGTGAACACCAGAAGAGGGAAGCATTTTACTGGCTCCCATCCTCCACTGATTAGGAGTTGCCCCATGAGACTAATTCCATCACACAGAGATTATGAATACGTGAGCACCCGGTGAGCTCCTGTCCACAAAGTGGTTGACTTCAGCAATAGCTGAAACGGATGTGGAAAGGGACACAAAACATGTCTGAAAAACCTCTCTCTGCAGATTATGTACAGCTAGTTGCCTATAGAGATCTCCATTTATAAGTTCTGCCTTCAGTAATCCTCAACATGGCCAAAATTAAGCTTATCATCTTTATCACTCAATTCCCTGACCAAAAAACTGAAAGCAAAAATGGTTCAAAATGTCGGTCACTATTAACCTTGTTCATGTAACAAACATTTATTGAATACATTGTCTTGCAGAAGAGCTGACGGCTTTGAGAACAAACAGGACATTTGTTTTACTGTTTGCCTAGATCTGGAACTTAAAGTAGCACCTTAAAACCCCCGAGGGAAAAGAGGATGACACATGGGGAAAATGAGACGCAGTCCCCTCAGGCAATGGCTAGGACAGCCTGACACCATCTTTTACAGTCTGACTGCCTGAAAGGACCCAGGCATGACAAACCTCCTTGGCACTCTGCCTGCTTTTACACCATTCCAAGGATGGAGATTATACAAATTTATACAAATGGCAGAATTAAATTTAGGCACCTTCAGTTGTATTATGTTCTCCTAAAATCTTACCTGCCCAACGCCAGCACATATTAAAGTTAAGAATACATTGAAACTGGAGTTAAATGTACTTTAAAAACAGTTTTACTGAAAATGGGAAAATCGTGAGATTCTATAGAACTCTCTGAACAGATTTTTTAGCCAGTTACATGTTTGCATGGTGTTTAGTCAGAAGAATAAAGGCCACCGTGACACCTTATATATTTTAAGCTCATCATTACCATTTAGTCACCAAATCCTGGCAATGCGTCCTCTATAGCACTTCTCCTCTGAATCTCCATGTACATGGTAATGTCTCCGGTCTCACATCTGGAGTTTGTTTATATTATTGTATTCTTACCATTTTATTGTATAATATTCTTGAATCTTCCTCATCCTAATTCTCCTGGCTTTGAACAACTTCCTTAACTTTAAGCCTTGGTTTTCACATTTGTAACAGGAGGTAATAGTACGAACCTCTTAGAAGTTGTTAGGGATTAATTGAGGAAACATCTGTAAACTTCTTGGCATAGTAAGAGGAACTAGTAAGCCCTCGGTAAGCATGAACTCTCTCTGCTCCAATTGAAATTATGTTCAACTGCCAATTTAATCTTCAATGTGGCTCCTGCCACATTGTCTTAAGAAATTCCACAAACTTCCTATTCCCTGCAAAATAAGGTTTCTTTTTGTCACTCAAGCCTTCAGTCTACCACCACCACTACCCCTAACCCATGAAACACCTCATTCCCCATCAGCCTTTTTCTTCAGCAGCAATTCATTATTTCTCTGATAATTCAGAAGCACTCTCATCCTCTGCACTGGAGATCTGTGGTAGGACCTGTCCCTCCTTAATGCTTAAGTATCGCTTTGCAGTTCCGAAAGCACTGTTGTGCACAGTACCCACTTCCCTCTTGTACATAGCCTGTGCAGCATGTGGGCCAGTTAACTTTATCCCCACTCAGTCAGATTAAATGGCTTGCTCCAGATCACAAAGCTAGGGTAAAAACCTTGTATTAATTAATTTTCTTTCCTTTTTGTTCTTAAATCTGTTTTGACTTGCTTCAAAATTAGTGGGAATTGGCCGGCCCGGTGGCGCACTGCTACAGTGCGCCGCTTGGGAAGTGCGGCGGCGCTCCCGCCGAGGGTTCGGATCCCACATACAGACCGGCCGCTCACCGGCTGAGCGGGGTGCGGGAGCAACACCGAGGGGTACCATCCCGTTGCTGGTCCCGGTCCGGTGCGGGCGCGACACTGAGGGTTGCGATCGGTTGCCGGTCACGAAAAAAGACAAAAAGGAAAAAAACAACAACAACAAAAAATTAGTGGGAATTGTTCTGTTCTTAGAGCCTCAGGCTACTGT
>NW_007726539.1:408529-415486 GCF_000696425.1 Galeopterus variegatus
TGGTCCCGGTCTGGTGGGGGCGCGACACTGAGGGTTGCGATCCGTTGCCGGTCACGAAAAAAGACAAAAAGGAAAACAACAACAACAACAAAAAATTAGTGGGAATTGTTCTGTTCTTAGAGCCTCAGGCTACTGCTCTTTTTTCCCTGAAGAGTATCAGTTCCTGGTTATGGCTCTAACAAGACACTAACGTGAAAACAACAACAACAAAAAATTAGTGGGAATTGTTCTGTTCTTAGAGCCTCAGGCTACTGTTCTTTTTTCCCTGAAGAGTATCAGTTCCTGGTTATGGCTCTAACAAGACACTAACGTGAAAACAAAATTTCCCACCCCTCCCGAAATGTGTAATATTTATGTAGTTCTATTTTGGATTACACAAAAGCAAATTTTTTAAGATTTATTTTTCTCACTCATGAGATATTTATTAAAATAACACATTTAGGGAAAAAATCCAACACAATGTATACATAATTACTGAAAACTATTATACAAAAAAGGATTTTATCTTGAGAAACTGATTTTTCTTTCCAATTTTTTTATTGAATCAATTGAATATTTTGGGAGTTCACCATTGACATATGTTGATAAAGCAATATTGTTAGCATATGTATTATTATAAATCGTACTTATTCTTTATGCCCCTTATCCAATCTCTCCCCTTCTCCCTCCCCCCTCCCACCTCTGATCACCCTAGATTTCTTCTCTCCTTCTGAACGAGTAATGGTTACTCTGTTGATTTATTGTCTAGATGGTCTGTCCAGTACTGAGAGAGGTGTATTCAGGTCCCCCACTATATTGTAGAGTAGATGCTTCTTCTGTCACTCTGGAATGGGCTTTGTGGAGAGAGACATCCTCTTCGTTTCTTTGGTCTCCACTGGTGACTCTCCTTGTATCAGTGCACTCAAGTGGCTGACGGGCCATCTGCACAATGGTCGTGGCACACCTAGTGGCTTTTACGGCCACTGTGGCTATTGTGGTGTCTGTGGTGGGCCAACCACATGGAAGTAGTGTTTTTGGTGTGCTTCTTGCCGGGTTGCAGGAGGTGGGGTTGGTCCGCAGATTCATGCCTCAGGACCCCGGGCAGGCCCTGTGGCAGCAGCAGCATGCCTGGTTGTGAAAAGAGGGGTCAGTACCCAGCTCCATTTTTACATTTTAAGATGTTGTTGTGGAGCAGTTGGGTGGGATGGGGAGAGGGCATGGGGGTAGGAAATAGGTGGGAGAAGGAGGGAGGGCGTGGTTGAGGCCTGTGGCACCCCCCTCATTCCTGCAGTGGAGACCAGTGGGCTTCCAGTGGTAGCTTGGTCATTGCTGGGCTGAATACAGATGTCAGGGCTGTGTGGCCGAAGCCCTTGGCCCCCCACCTTCCCAGTTCAGGAGCCAGCTTGGTTGTTGTCACTGAGCTGGTTGTGTGGGGGTAGGGACATGGCTGAGGCCCTCAGTCCTCTCCCCTCCCTGGGGGCCCAGTCCATCTAGGTTTTATAGGTGTTCTTATGTAAAGTGAGACCTTTACTAGTTAATATCAAATTTTGTCTCTGGTCTGTGGGTATTTTGTTTTGTCTTTCAGTTCTGCATTGGAGTATTTGCTGTTCTACCACTTAAACGCTACACTGGAACTAATTTGCAGTCCTTTGCTTACCTCTAAAATGGGGGAACTTCCTGTGGGGACCAGCACTTGTGCTTTGTGGGTGAGCTAAATTGCTGCTTTGCTGCTGGCTCCCTGGGGAAGGCTTTTTGTGCAGCTCAGGTTTTAATGGTTGACTTCGTAGGTAGATCCAGTGCACCTGGGTTGTGTGGAAACTCTGGTCTGGACCTGTGTCTTTTCATCAAACTGCTCCCCTGAAGTTCTATATTCCTGACCAGTCTACGCAGAGTCGGCCTGTGCCCCAGTGTTCCCCCAGTGGCCCATCTCCCCCACCACCTGCACTCTAAACATTTGGCATGGGGTGGGCTGTGTGCTGGTCCCTTGTGATAACCCACCAGCCTCTGAGTGGCTCCTTTTTTCAGTTGTTGTGGCTCCTTGCTCCTGTCTGGGTCCATGGGAACCCTTTTAGTGGTCTTGCTGTCCTGAGGGCCATCAAGGCCCTCTCCTCCCCTGCCACCTCCAAGCAACTTCATCCGAAGGGCACAGCTGCAGCTTTTGCTGGCTTCTGCTCTGTGAGCTCAGCAGCTCCAGCCTGGATGTGGCCGGGGCTCAAAATGGTCAGAATGGCCCTTTCTTTCTCTCATCGTGGCTTCTCCTGCCTTCATGCACTCTGTAGGTCTCTCCTCCTCTTCCCCTGAGCTCTAGCGGCCCCTTTTTAATTGTTGTAAATTGGTTGATTTGTGGGAGAGAGTGACACTGGTGACCATCTATTCTGCCATCTTAACCGGAAACCCGAGAAATCCATTTCTTTTTTTTTTTTCTTTCCCCTTTTTGTCTTTTTTCGTGTCCAGCAACAGATCGCAACCCTCAGTGTCATGCCCGTACCAGACCGGACCGGGAACGGGATCGCAACCCTCAGTGTTGTGCCCGCACCTCGCTCAGCCAGTGNCTTTCCCCTTTTTGTCTTTTTTCGTGTCCAGCAACAGATCGCAACCCCTCAGTGTCATGCCCGTACCGGACCGGACCGGGAACGGGATCGCAACCCTCAGTGTTGTGCCCGCACCTCGCTCAGCCAGTGAGCGGGAACTGGTCTGTATGTGGGATCCGAACCCTCGGCGTGAGCGCCGCCGCGCTCCCAAGCGGCGCACTGTAGCAGTGTGCCACCGGGCCGGCCCCGAGAAATCCATTTCTAATTTATGGTATGTTTTACTTTCAGAAATAAAACCACAGAACAGCACAGTCTCATTTAATCTTAAAGCCTGGTATCCTGAGCATGGCATATTGTTATTCTCTGTAGGAACTCCTCCTTTACACTGCCAGGTCCCAGGGCTCTGCCTTTTGGAATGATTTCAGCAACCAAGTCATCAGCAGTAACATGTTTTAGTCTTTTTTCTTTAATTACCTCTTTACACTTTGTCTTCAATTTATCCTTCCAGCCACATTCACTTAATTTAGCTCTCAATAACTCTGAGGCATTCTCTTCAGTTTCTATCAACTTTTGGTTAGCGCTGCTCTCATCTACATATCTTTGTTCATCTTGCTAACCACACTCTTCGGCTCCCCAGGCTTTACAAAAGCAACTGTTTTTGTAGCCTAATTACAATAAATTTTGCTTTTGTCTTAATTTTACATATATTTTTCAGAAAGTTTATCCATTCTGCAAAGATTTATGGAGCTCAGTGTAAGGCAGGCTGTTAGTGCTTACAGAGTAGAATTCTTGAATAATTTTCAAAGCCCCGGAAGGAAATAAAGTTGAGCTTAAATGCCAGAAACATTTCTAGGATTGATTTAAGGGTGTCATTATGTAGTTAAAACATAAGCTGATAAATCTTTGAATATAAGCTGGGAATTCAGTACTTGGTGCTACTACCTCCATAAGAACACAGTTACTATTAATAAAATCCAAATCCTTATATCTGGAAAATATTTTAATTTTGCTTTAAAGCACAAACATTTTAGAGTGTTTTTACTCATGGCAAGAATAAATATCTTTTTGACTAAGAGAGGTGTAAGATTTTCCATTTGGGAATGTTTTGTCCCTTAAAAATGGTAGATTTTAGTCTATCATTGAAACATTTGCAAGGAAAGAGAAATGTGGCTACTTCAAAAATTGTCCACTTTTTTTTTCAATAAGATCCTGAGTTCTTTTAATATTTCCTGTTGCCTGTGGATGTCAAAAATAAACATGGTAGTAGCATCAGATATTATTATGTTACAAGTTAAAGGAACAATGGTTAGGAAAGGGCTGTTAAACGAGGAAAATAGATTAAGCCACTAAAGTAAAAATCAGATCTGTAAAATTTATCCAGTAGCCAACTGTAAGTAAATTATATGCATATAAGTAAATTATTTGGAAAGACATTAGCCCGGTCCCTCACAGTTTCCTTCAAAATATATCATAGGTATATAATTTGTCTTCCTTCCCTAAAGAAAGGGAGAAATATTGTAGGGGGAAATATTGTAATAAAGTCTAGCTACATCTTTCAAATTTCATTGATCTTCTGAATGTATTAACAGCAGTAATATTTTCCAAGGTTTTCCTTTTAGGAAAAACATATAGCGCGAACAATTTATTCACATTGCCTTAAAATTTCCAAAGTAATCTCAGTGCTGTGACTGCCCCTTCAGTTATAATGAGACTTATTTACATTCTTCTCTTACAGAAGTCACTTCAAATTTCCCTGCTTCCTGTTAAACAAAGAGTGGTTTCAATAGGTAGTCATAGCCTTCAATCTCAGGTTCTTGGACTTTGAGATGTGCCTCAAGAGAGAGTGGAAGGCATTTACATTGTCATTATCTAAGTGACCTGTTTACAAAGACCCCTGTATTCTCCCGAAGTCTCACCCTGGGCATGTCAAATTCTTTAGCTCTTTAGTTTTGCCACACATCTTAAGAGTTTATTGATGTCAACGCAGGAGGACATTCTTGAGAAATGGAGTCTTCAGTGATTAGGCTGTTGGAGCTTTTTGCTATTGTTAAGACAGATTTCCAACTTTAAAAAAATCTTTTCCTAAGAAGTCATTAAGAACTTAGGAAAAAGTCCATTTTCCACTTAAATGGAAAATGACAACACAGAGATAGGCTTTCTCATTAGTTAACAGTGAAGGACAGAAACTCTGTAGGGTAGATAGAAATCACCCAGACTGCTTGCTCAAGAAAAGAAAGGAGCTATCAGCACGGAATTCAAACTCAAGGAAACTTAGTTACAAGACATAGCTTGAGCAAATGTTTCCCATTCTGGAAATGCGATTCAGATCAAGGGGGAAATCATACTTATTTTACTGGTCTAGAATTTCTAGACTTGCTGTCTAATATGATAGCCACTAGCTACATGTGACTATTTAAATTAGTTACACTTATATAAAAGTAAAAATTAATTTACTCAGTTACACTAGCCCCCTTCAAGTGCTGAATAGCCAGCCCCATGTGGCAAGTCACTACAATATTGGACTATACAAACATAACTTTTCTGTCATCGCAGTAAGTTCTATCGGACAGCGATATTCTAGACTATTATGTAAACTTTTTACAGAGCAGTTAAGCCACTGTTTAACCATTTCTTATATTTAAAGGGGGTTTTGAAAATTAATCTTTTCCAAGGATAAATTACATGAAAGACCATCTTGGCTCTGCTCACTGCTTATCTCTTTCCCTTCCCCACCCCCTACCCCCAAATTTACCTCATGAGTTAGAATATCCTGTTTCTTCTACATTCAGAGATGGTCTAATTTCTACAGATATAAAGTCTTTGAAGCAGACATTTAGAATTTGCTAGAATAGAACAACCTGCTATTGGAGATTCATTTCCTGACTAACACCCCTGATCCCCTGTGATTCTACTGAGTCCACCAATATCATTAATAGAAAGATTGAGTTGACTTTTTAAAGAGGGGTTAAGTCTGTAAATGCTGTCTGTTATACAAAAACCACAGGAGAATATTTTAATCTAGATGAAGTATTTGTGTTAGGTAGTTTGAAATTTTTCATCTTTTGATAGTTGTGCAGTTATCTTGACCAGTGACTGGTACCAACCCATCTGGACCTTGAAAATTCCTTGAACGTTGGCTACTTGAATTAGTGCCAGGTGGAGCCATGGTTTTTCAAGCCTGACTTCTCAGAACTACCAGTGGATCTTCAAAAGACAAAAAAAGAAAGTACAATACTCAAGATTCCATTTTCCCCACTCAAGGAAAATCTTCATAGGTAGTTTTTTTTTTCTCAGATTTGAGAACTACTGAAATAAATAATCACAAGGAACACCAAAGAAAGAAGATTCTAGTTTTTCTGAAATAGAAACACTGTCTGTAGGGGCTGAGTTAGTAGCTAAGCTAATTGTCTGGTTAGGGCTATTCATAAGTAAAGCCAAAATGTTTCATTACTTTAGTTATATTAAGTTTCCATTTGTATTGTCAGGGCTAGGGCTCAGACCCTTCAAACCCATTGTACGGACTGGGTCACCAGACCCCTCCCATGCAGGTCCACGCTAGGTAATTGGGAAAAATCCCTGGAGCCATTGGCAGATGACACGAGCTCAGTGCTCAGCAGAAGCAGCAGGGGAAGTGGCTTCTTGGAGCATGCCAGGGGCACTGGCGCAACAGCTTGCAGCAACAGCCTCCAGCAGTGCTAGCGGCCTCCCTATGGCCCATCGCCCCAGGGGTGGGGCCCTGTGGATCAGAGCCACTCGTCCTTTATACTTAAGTCCAATAACCCAGGACACCTGGGCGCACATACACAACTACATTAGACAACAAAGGAACACCTGGTTGCACGTGCATATTTACAGCAGATGCTTGGCAAGATTCTGAACATCAGAGGGGCCCTGACCATTTTCCTATATTTTCCCTACACTGTCTTAGGGCTTTCTAACCTTTTCATGTATGGCACACATAGAAAGTGGTGATATTTGGTTTTTGTACAACACTTTGAAACAAACTGGAGGATATGCTGTCATGAGCCCTGGCCTAGGCTAGGATTCAGTATCATATTTTATTATTTTTTTTATTTTTTCCTTTAAATTTTTATTTTGTCAATATACAATGTGGTTGATTCTTATGGCCCATCACCGAAACCTCCCTCCCTCCTCCCTCTCCCCCTTCCACCCAAGAATGTCCTTTCCATTTGCTTGTTGTAACAACTTCAAAAAAATTGTAGTTGTTATATCTTCTTCCCCCCCCCCCGGTTTTGTGTGTGTGTGTGTGTGTGTGTGTGTGTGAGTGAATTTATTTATTTATTTATTTATAGCTCCCACCAATAAGTGAGAACATGTGGTATTTCTTTTTCTCTCCCTGACTCGCTTCACTTAATATCCTCTCAGGGTCCATCCATGTTGTTAAAAATGGCAGTATTTCATTCGTTTTTATAGCTGAGTAGTATTC
>NW_007726539.1:418197-439596 GCF_000696425.1 Galeopterus variegatus
GCAGGGTGTGTGTTTTCTGCCAAGTCTCTGCCTCCCTAGGTGGCCGTCTATGTGCGCACTAGGCGGGGCTGTTGGACCTCGCAGAGGTGGCCCGCAGGGTGTGTGTTTTCTGCTGGGTCTCCGCCTCCCTAACCGGCCACCTCCCTGCTCTGTGCGCTCTTGACTAGGCTGGGGCGTGTCTTCTGCAACCCTCGTCTATCAGCCGGGCCTTCAAGCCCCTTCTCGGCACCGCCCTGCCCCGGAGGTCTTTCAGGTTTCTACTAGTCGTAGATGACCGGTCGCTCTGGGTGGCTTTGCAGCACTGTATAGGGCTTTCTCGGGTCTAATCACCTTCCTCTTGTTATTGCAGTTATCTGTGTGCTTTTCTTATCTCCCACACACCTTCCTCTTGTTATTGCAGTTATCTGTGTGCTTTTCTTATCTCCCACACCGGAGCTTGAGCTCCTCGGGGGAGGAGCCTGCAGCACACAGTTCCTCTTTGAATCCCCCGGGCACAGACTGACTCCAGCCCCCGCCTGCAGTCAGCTCTCCAGCAGGTTCAAGCGAGCTCGGGAGCACTCCAATCACACTTTTTCTAATCAGAAATCAGTTAGGCGTCTTTCCGAACTGATGGCCACAGAGATGGTATCTGCCTCCCTGTAACAGGAAGTTTACTGGGGGCGGAGCCCAGGGTGTGGTGGAGTGATAATCTGCCTGGCCCACTCTTCCCTGACCTCCCAACGCTGGCCGGTTCTCCCCCCACCACTAGCCCCGCCAGAGAACCGCGGGGGGAATGGGATGGGAGGCCGGCCCGCAGGCCCTGGGAGGCCCCGTGCTGGGGCACGGAAGTGGGAAGGCTCAGTGAGGAGACGAGCCGGGTGAGGAGGGCAGGCCTGGCCGAGCTGGCCTGCTCCGCCCCCACCTGAGAAAATGGAGGCAGCCCCGGGCCAGTGACTGGCCCAGTGGGGTAGGCGGAAGCCAGACAGGTGTCTGCCCCGCAAACAGGGTTGGCTGGGGGTCACTCACAGAGCTGAGCCTGCCGAGCGGCTCCCTCTCCGTTTCCGTGTTGTCGCCGTCTCAGTATCATATTTTATATGTAGTTTTTTCTAAACATTTTGACTTAGAAGTTTCAAGTAAAGATACGTGTTTCTGTTGTAAACAGAAGTTAATTATGAAAATTGTGTAATGCCTGAATCATACATTCTTGTCTTTATCATCATGATTAATGGGCCTCTACAATGGGCTTTATAATTTAACAATTAATTGAAACCTAAACCATATTAAACTTGTTACTTCAAAGAATGAATTAAAGCAGGAAGCAAACCACTGAACTCATTTTCAAGTAAATTGTTAAGCATCCTACATATACTAATTAGTCTTTCTCTTACTCTCATTTCTTAAAATAAAATGTTGCCTGTTAAAACCACTATCATAATGGTTTCTGGGATTTGGGATTCTTGTATTCAAACCAAAAGAGAATTGTTGAATATTTCTTTTTTAAAAAGAACTTGAGCACAATATTCCAAGGGACTCAAGGAGCATTATGTATTTTTTTTTTTTTTTAGGTTATACTTTACTGCTTTAATTCAAAAGCTATTATAAAGTTTACATAGCAAAAGCAAGATAGAATGTGCTATTTCAGTGTACGTTAAAGAAAGAAATTTGTTACTAAGTATTAAAATATAGAATATTTCAGAGGTGATTTAGTAAAACAAACCAGTAGCCTATTTCTAGGATATGTTTGGAGATAAAGCAGTTCTAGTATTTCCAATTCAGTAAACCTGGAAAGAGTGAAGTTACAGTCAGGTGATTAGAATTGTTTAATATGAGATCTAATTCCTATTGTTTGGGATCCTGATTATAGTGTGTAGTTGGCTTCACCTATTATGTGCCATGTGCAATGAGAGAGCGAGCATATATAGGACCACTCACCTGTCCTGATCCTTCTTAGATTCCACTACCCAGTCATCCTAAGAGCCCTTGGTTAAGTCAGTGTGCTGCCCAAGAGAATTCTGAAATAGTTCCAGTGCTTTTGCTTTTCCATGGATAGTCTTATCCCATCTCTCCAACTTAAGTAAAAGGGGATTCCAAGGAGGATATGAGCTGAAGAACACTCACTTATTATCAGATTACGTTTGACCTTGAGACCATCATAGTTACTTCTGCCAGAGTAATCTTTAGACCATCTGTCACCTTGATGATTTAATGATTTTGTCTACCTCAAGGGTTCTCAAGTTGCACATTAGAATTATCTGGGTATCAGGGTATCTGTGTTCTTTTAAAGCTCCCCAAGTGATTCTAGTGTGGGTTAAGAACCACTGGTCCGAATAAACTTGAACTTTATTTCTGAAGCAGCCAGATATAAAAAGGAAAAAAGGTATTACAAGATAGTTATATGCATTTACAAATGTCGCTATTGATTAGTTTACTTTTTTTTAATTGGTTGGCATTTCTTCCAATAAATTTCTGATATGGATACATAAGACAGAATAAAGGTATTGGGAACAATGCTGTAGATCAGGCCTCTTTATATGGAAGCTCACTGCACTAGAGAACTTCAATAGGTTAATAACTTTTTTTGGTTAGAAAAGCAATATCTGCTTTGTATAGAAAACTTAGGAAATATAGAGAAAGAAAAATACAAATCATCCACAATGCCACAATTCAAAATAATTGCTGCTAACATTTTTCTTTTATTTGTTGTGCTAGTTTGTCAGCTTCCAGAGATGCCTTCTAATTTTATTATTTGAGAATTAATATGTATATGTTCAGAATTTTTCACAATGAATAGTAGTAAATTCCAGAACTGATCTCTGAGACACTGACTGTAGTTTGTATACTTTGGATGCTATTTTTGCTTTTTGTTTCTCTGTACCTGAGTTAGTTTCCTCTTGCAAAGATTTCTTCTCAGTGAATAAATATTTAATGGTCTTTGTTGCTTTGCTTCCCATGGATTTGTCACCTCTCTTTCCTTGCGTGAGGGAGCTGCAAAAAGATTACTCAAAGCCCATCTCTTCCAAACAGTGAGAGGCCCCGAAGGGGTTAATCTCCTGGAACTCTCAAGAGCGAGGCATTCCTTCCTTTGGGAAATTAACCATGAACTGGGGTTCTCACCCCGCATTTATTCTCCAAACCAGGAAGTTACAGGAAAAGAACATAGGTAGGGTTTTTGCTAAGTATAGTTTAACAACAATAGAGGCTGGTAAAATTCAGTAAAAAAAGCAGAGTGACATTCCATAATGCAGTTTGCAAGAGGTAAAGTCAATCCACCAACAAAAGCTTGATCTTAGCAAACATTTTCTTCCCCTACAGCATCTTCCCAGTATCTTTACATATCAATCAGTAACTTGTCTGTCCTTGAGCCAGCAACCTTGCTGTGTTACAATTCTTTATCTTACAACCGAGACTTTTAGCATGGGGAAATTTTCCTGTTTTTTGCAAGGTTAACATCTTTTAAGAAGTTAGGCTAAACCCGAAACTACAAGAAACTAGGCTCTGTGAAATATATTTGCTTTGTAGTATACTCCACAGGTCTTTGGTATGTAAATTTAACAGGCATTTTGAAATCACAAACATGGTGTCCTTGTGTATACATGCATATTTGCCCCTCAAAGTATTCCACTAAATAAGGTGCAATCTGTGTTGACCAACCTACCCACTTGACACAGTGGCCCATTTGTGCCAGATTTCCAAGACACAGCAGGCAATTTCAGTTTGACCATGAGTAGTATCCTTTACATTTGGATACTATCAGATCTCCATTATTTCTTAAATATTCATGTTCCTGACCCCACCCACCAAAACCACCAGTAGTCTCTGAGTCAGGTAGCAGTGGTTGTAGATGAAATTGCTTTCAAAATCAAAAATAAATAGTACTAAAAATGGATAGTGACTTAAGGCACTTGTATTTTTTTTTTTAAAGATGACTGGTAAGGGGATCTTAACCCTTGACTTGGTGTTGTCAGCACCACGCTCAGCCAGCGAGCTAACCGGCCATCCCTATATGGGATCCCAACCCGGGGCCTTGGTGTTATCAGCACCGCACTCTCCCGAGTGAGCCATGGGCCGGCCCTTAAGGTACTTGTATTATTTGAAGTATGTGGCAATGCAGTAAAATAAGCCAAAACTAAAATTAGCTATCCTTTATTCCAAGATTAATATTTGATTATGATAAAATAACTAACATTCCTTATAAAACAGAGAGGACTTATATATAAAGAGGTCTTGAATTTTTGTGATAGAAGTTTTGTTCTCCTAAAAAAAATTTATATCTGTAGTTATCTAAAAGTTACTTTCCAACATTGAAAAAAATTAATCTTGTACTGCATATTAATACGTTTGTTTTCTTCTGTGCATGAGCTTTTACCTATATTTAAATACCTGGACCCGCACTGGATAACATTGTGGAGAAAAAAAGAATTTTGAGTTTAACTGATGTGTGGTTCCAAATACCTTAAAATTTAATTAATTAATTAGATAGATAAAATTGATTTGTAGTGACAGAAATCAAATTGGTTATTACCTGGGAAACTGGAGAGAGTAGAGATTGGTGGTACAGGGACATGAGAGAACTTTCTGGGTAGATGGAAACATTCTACGTCTTGATTTTTGGCAGTGGTTACATGGCTGTGTATACTATTGTCAAAAGTCATTGGTTGGTACAACTAAAATTTGTGAAATTATTATTCAGTGAATTTGATTTTTTTTTTAATTTGATAACCACCTTACTATGGAAATGAAGTTGATTTTTTAAAAAAGTACTGTAGCCCAAAAAGGAGTTGTAGGTACATAGATTTAAAAGTAAATTATTTAACTTTTAATTGGTATATTGTTAAAAGGCATGCATGTGTTTCATTGTGTGTTAATTAACTAAAAAGTAGATTGAAAAAAAATTTTTTTTTTAAAGTAAATGAAACCAGTCACAATTTAACAACCAAATTTTATTACATGAAACATTGATAACTAGGCTGAAAGTAAAATTGTCTGGAAATACTCATACAGTTTTCAAGGTTGAGTTTTTTCCTACATTATACATTTATTAATCTTAAGATTAGTAAACTTTGTTGTAGACTTAGCTAAATCAGTAAAGTAGTATTTGTTAATAACGATAGAAATGTTCACTTGCCATAGTATGGAGGATGACAGTCATGTAAACTAAATGTAACAAATCACAATTATAAACAGACCTGTCTGCTTTCTAATGATAAAAACTTTCTTTGCCTTTTACTGGTATCATGATGATTATCTTTTGAGTGCTTTAAGTACAGAGCCTGCCAAAACAAATGTTTTGCTAAAGGCAGTAATTAAGTACAACATAGCTGGAAATGTGAAGCATGGTTTCAGCCTACATTTTTAGGAGCTGAGGACACACACTGAGTCTTTGCTGAATAAGTTTTAGTTTGCATGTCCTTGAATAATTTTACGTATTTTATTGTACTGTGAGAAAGTCCAAAATAGAATGTATGTAAATGTCTATCAAGCTTGACTTTAATAAAATGTGTGATTAACAAGACATGTTGAATATTGTATCATAAAATTTTATTTTTGTAGAGAACTAAATTTTTTCTGATTAACTTTATAAAGAACTGAATGTTTTCAGTTTCATTACTGAATAAGAAATCAATTGAATGATACCATTTTTCTCCTTTTAAATTCAGAGGTTTTCACCCTTTAGTTTATCCTTATTATGATGCTTAATCATCTATTTTAGTATATGTAGGAATTTTCATTAATTGACTATTGGTTATATTTATAAAGTAGAATCTAGTTGCAGCAGTGTTGCAATTAGTAAGCTTTATTATAAGCTTGGAAGTATTCTACAGCATTTAATACTTGTTTGAAATGGTTTGTATAAATTAAATCTGTACAATCAGGATAAAATGTAAACAACTGCACTAGGAAGATATTAAAGTAGAGGCTATATTTACAGTGTCGTCTTTCAAATCTAGCTGTGCTGTAAACTGATGTTTGCTGTATGCTCCTCCTGATTTGAAATAGATGAAAGAAAATGAACCTATAATCACCATGGTTCACACAATGATTGAGAACTCGGCGCTAAGACCCCAACTGTACCAGCAAGTAAGGTCTTGGACAGTGAATGATACTGCTTTATCATCTGCAAAATCCCTCAGTGACAGTTTTGGTTTATCCTCAGATTTACTCATAACATCAGTGTTTTTATTATTTTGTATTTTGTTTCTGTTTATTTGGAAAACCACAATTCATCCATGCTTTTCAAGATGCTGCAGTATTCTTAGCATGGCTTCGCTGAACGTTTTGCCATTGAATATTAAGTGTGCCATTTTCCTAAAGTTTTTGTGCAGAGTATCTGATTGATATGTACTTGGAGGTCTGCAGTACATTTGCAAAGTTTTTACTAAATTTCCATATATTTTTAACTCTAAAAGCATTACAACTGATTTTTAGGAAAAAGGTTTTGTAAAAATATTTTCTTTTCAGGTTCAGCCCCACAACACTTCCCTCTCCCCCCAGTGCCTTTAGGAGTTGATTGTATTTGTATGGTAGCTATTGAAATCTAATTTCTGTACTGTGGTATGGTAAAATTTAAAGATAGGCATTTCTTAACATACTGGGGTGTCTTCTCCCTATATTATCATTCTTATGCAGTCATTAGGGCAATCATATCTTCCCCATTCTTTTCCCTAACTCAAAATGTGTCATGGAGTTGGCTGGCTTTAATTTAGGAACTTTGGTAATCTGCAGATCTGCAAAAGAAGTCATACACATTTCTATTTAATTTTTTGTATTTCATGGTCTAAATGTTTCTAGCTGTGTGTTTCACGACATCAGCTTCTTCCACTTCAACACCCTCAAATTACTCTGACCTATGACCTGTTACAATATTTAAAAATCATGCTGAAGAAGAAAATTAACTAACATGAAAAATGAATAATCTTTTGATTAAAATATGTAAAAGCACCTAGTAAAAAGAAGCACCTTGAGCACACACTAGCTTTAAATGCCTCTGGTTTAGTTCAGTCACCTGTAATCTGCATCATGGGGCCGTCTAACTGGGAGATTGGTACAGTTGGTGGGGGGCAACTCTATTTTTTAGCACAATTTTCAAAATATTTATAGTATGTTATACAATTGAAAATAATCTTTAATTTGCAATAGATAAACAAAACATTAAATATTTAAAGTTAAACAGCTTTACTTTTCAAAAGAAAATGGAATCTTTCAATTCATATAGTCACCGGATTATCGAACCTTGACACTTCATTCCAAACTGCCACACTGAGAACTTCAGCACTTATTCTGAAATTGAAACCTTTTTTAGTGCCTGAAGCTGTCAGTAAAATATAGCATTTTATATCATGCTAAATTGACATGAGATCAAAGGCATTTTGTTGAAATAGGTTTGTGTTTTTATTTTTACATTTTGCATATTTTAGATAAGAATGTTAACTTGGATTTTCAGTTTGGTTTGTTTTTTCTTTTATATGTTATATCAACATTCAGGGTTGATGAGGCAGAAGTCGTTGATGATTTAAATTACTTAGATGCATTAACAGTTCTAATTGGAGTTTTTCAAAAATGTGGAGATGTCTGAGACCGATCTTATATAGCATCACTGACCTTGAATACTAAAAGATCAATAGATTTGTATAAATATATTTCTTCATTTCTTTCATACCTGAAAGAAAACTAAAATTGTACAAAACAGGAAAAATGTCTAATGTAACAGCTACACCTGGACATGGCTGAGCAATCAGTTAACAAGAAATCAGTGTTAGCTCTCAATGCTGTCAAGGCTAAGAAGTCTTCAGACTACCTTATTTTTAATCAGCCACTAGTCAAGGACTTAATTATTGCAGGGCATCTTTAGTGAATAAAAGTGAAAGACATATTTCTTAAGCTCTGTTTATAAATTTGCACAAATTGAAACTAGATCTTATTTTTTCTCCAGGTTTCCATTATTGTGTTACTATCCAAAAATCTTCATCAAAGTTTATATGTACACTGTTACAGTTTGCTTTTCTGAGATTGCATTACAATGCTGTGTTAATAAGTTCCTGATATTTAGCTGGAAATGCAGTGGCAAACTGTTTTATGACCTTTATTTTTCTGAATCATAGCCACTCAGTTTTTCATTCTTGGAGGACTTTTATATTTGCATTTTCTTCTTAGGAGGACACCTAAGAAATTATGTAGGCATAATTTTCTTAAAATTGGTCAAATAAAAAGGACCTAAAACTGAATCAAAACAAGTGCTAAACAGGTGTGCATGATGTTGAAAAAAGTCCTCTACGTTTATCATTCTACCACCTTACACAGTAACATTTTTGTACCATAGTTTTTATAACATGATTAATGTTAGTAAACGAATCACCTGATGAATAATTGTTCTAAAAGATATAGACTGATCTCAGCAAATAGCTACAGTACTATGAGCATTTTTAAGCTCCCCGTTGTATATAATGTGTTACTTTATCAAATTTAAAAATATTTCCCTGAAAATTCTTTTTGGAGTTTGTTAATATATCTATATACTTTTAAATATACATAGTTCACATATATGAGAGAAGGAAGAAAGTTGAATTTTAATTAACATAAGTAATTTTGTTTTAACTTAATGCCAACTCAGTTTTTTAAAAGATTAGTAGATACCTTACTATGAAAAGGTTCTGACTTTCTAAATAAAATATAGTACTTGTTTTTATATAGTCTATATAACATCTATATAATACACTTCTCAAATTGAAGTTGGAGAACTGCTCAAATTTATTAGTCCATTTTTTCATTTACTTTTCTAGTGTTGTTAAGATACTTCAAACATTCAAACAAGGGTGTTCAAACCAGAACTTTTTTTTTCTGCTAAAGATGAATTTGATAAAAGTGTTACCATGAACTTAAATATGCACAACTTGAGTTAATCGGAATACTCATGAAATTTACATTTTTCTTAGTAGGATTTTCATACTGAGGACAAAATAGCAAGCTTTTCAATTCTAGATGGAAGATTTTTAGTTTTTGTTTTGTTCTTTTTTTCAATAAATAATACCCGTCTTTCCTTGAGACAAGCATTAATTATCAGGAATACAAAGTAGGACATGGTTAAAAGTTGATTTTTTTAAAGGAATAATCTTGTTTTCTTATGCTTTTCTTCTGACACGAAAGCAGTAGTATAGGGGAAGGTCGATTAGTTTAAGAATTTGATTAGTTGGTGTCTAATGAATGTCTTTATTGAATAACTTTATAAAAGGTTTAAAGAAAATTTTTAGTGGTACTAAAAATAGAGGTAGAACAAAAATAAATCTAATTTATATGTATAATTCATTTACTGTATTGGCAGTATACATTTTTCCTGTTTTGTACAATTTTAGTTTTCTTTCAGGTATTGGCTGTTATGATATATCATTTCAAAAGTTGTAACCACACAGTAGACATGTTTTCTTTTTTATAACATGCCAACTGATGTGAAAATCAATCCGCAATAAAATTTCTTAAATAAAAATAGAATGCTAATATTCTAAATATTCACTACAAATTACTAAGTTTCCATTTTAATATACTGGCCTTTTTCTATTGACACTCAGGTATAGGGTATAATTCATATTTTAATCTAGATGTATTACTGCCTAGTAATTATGTTCAAATTCCATGGTTTAGTAAAGCTGTTTTGCATTTAACTTTAAATATTAAGCAAAGTATATTTGGACATCTTGGTAGCTCTTAAGCTCTTTCATCTTTAATTTCTTATAAATGTGGAAAATGTAATTTTGGCATTGTCTTGCCTTTTTTTTTTTAATCATAGCTCTAATCATTTTTAAGCTTTTTTTTCCCCAGTAGTAATATAAATATTTTTCTTGGATCTAGGTGCTTTAATTAAGAATGACAATTAACACTTCTCAGGACATGTTGAGTGATCTTTCTTTAAAATAGCACACAAGTATTCTGACTTTTGTCATTAAATTCATTTTTCATGTAGTATTCATTTCTATGAAAGTTTTGTGGTTTAACAGTCACTGCACATACCTTTAAATGGTCACAGATTCATTTGCATGAGGTGTGTGAAAGTAACGCTTTGAAATGAAACATGTAAATCCAGGATTTATTGTATGTTTGGAATACTTATATTTTTAACCTTCTCCTAATTCCCCACATTTCTAGATCCATTCAAAGTTATCTGCTCTTTAAATTATGCCATAACAATGTTACTGTTAAGCAGTTTTTTACAGAGGGGACATATGTAGTTGCCATTTATACATTTTTATGCATTTGTATATGTATATGTGAATTTTAACTTTCCAAGTAAGAGTATAATTGAGAAACATTACTCCTGTCGTCACCTTGAGAAAAAGTGTACCATTCAGCATACATGTAATGGGCCCCAGTTAAATTTTTTCTTCTATGTTTTTGTTACTATCTAGCAGTCAATATAAAATCAAAAGACCAGAAAGATAGTGAAGTATTGCCTGCAGAGGCTATGGTGTGATCTGTAGTATAACTGCCTGGGGTGGCTATTGAAATCTTGGTAAACACAGTGGGAAATGAAGATTTGTTTGACCAAAAGGTATTTGGAAGAAATTGAGGAAAGGATGCTTGAATACACTGAATAATAATTCTTTACAATATAATGCAAATGGTGTCAACCAAAACGTGTAAACTTCTTATAAAATTTAACTATCCATAGTTTGTGACATAGGCTTTCACTTTTATGAGGTTTTAAATGATTTTCCTCTTTTCAATTAAACCCATCCTTTTCCTCCATTATCTTTTAGTTCTTAAGACAGAAGAACAAGATAAGTCTATATTGCGTATGTCTGTTTATATATTATATATACGTATACACTGTTACAGGTTTTGTTAATAAAGTTGTACGAAGATGTGTTAACATTTGAGTGTACACATATGCAGTGTGTGATTATGTGTATACTGTCAAGGACGATTTTGACTGTTGAACTATGCTTGATTTGAATATTTGATTCAATACAGTTGATACGATTGTATTTGTCAAGTTTTCATTGAAATAATGTGTGTCTTTAAAATGGAAAGTGTAAGGCACTGTATTAATTTTGTTTGACCAGCTTATGTTTGACAAGCTTAAGTTAACATCATTCTTATGTATCTTGTATATTGTATCACTGTTTATTTTTCTATTTTTGTAATGATCTGTGTTTGAATTAAACTTCTAAAAGTAGAAGAATCATTAAAATCCCATTTTTGTTATATTATATGTTTAATATAAATCTAAAGTATTAAATATAGGGTAAAGAAATATATTTTTAAAATATGATTTTTCAAGTTGCTATGTGGCATTTTTCCTTATAGCTGTCACAAGATGAATGTAGAGGCACATTGTACAAATACAGACCTGAAGAAATAGATATTGATGTAAGTATTAGTATGGAATATATTGTAAGTAGAATATATTGTCATATTCTCTCCCAAAATAATTGAAAATAAGCATGACAAAGAAACTTCTTCCTGTCATGCCTTCCAGAATGGCATCTAATAAATGAGCGTTTTTTTCTTCTTTTCGCTTAAATTATCACTTCCTCCCCCCAATCTCTCCATAGTTAGCAGTTGAACATATTAAGTGTCACTTAAATGAAAGTAAAAAACAATTCCTGATTTTTAAAAAAGTTATGGAAGACGGAAAACCAAGTACTGTCTTCCAGAAAAAGTTTCAGCTTCTAGAAATTCTATCACTGCTCCTTTTTGAATTAAATTTAGTCTCTTTTAAATCACATCCAGGTTGCTGATTTGCCCTGCATTCTTCCCTCATTTTCCCTTGTTTTATTCTGTTGAGTTGTACCTCCTCATTTCAACACTTTCCATTTGTTGTAGCTTGAGTTTTGTTGTCTGACAAAGATAAGGTAGTTATTTTAATAGAAAAATGGCAAAGAAGGTAAAGTCTCACATTTCTTAAGACATTAGAATTGGTTTATTGCACTATTGAAATTTTATTAGCGTACCTTCTCATATTTTCATAATTAAAAAATTAGGGCAGTACTAAGAATTTAAAACATTAAAACTATTGAAAGTGACTTTTCTCCATGAACAGTATTTTTATTTGTATTATTGCAGTTAGAAGCAATCTTTTGTTTATATTTTCTAAGAACCTAAGACCATAATTTTTAAAATATATGAAAACAGAATCTAGTTAATATTTTAATTAAAGGCTATATATATATTGCTTAACCTGTTTAGCAGATCATAGGGAAGAAATCTTAAACACGTTAAAATGCTAGAGTTACAATCATAGACTTTACTTTGCATGCAGATCTCTTAAGCACTCTATCCTTATAAACTATATTTTAATTTTGATTGTACTGATTGAAATAAAGATTGACCTAATTTGGTATTCCATGGCTGTTTTAAATGTTTTTGTTTGTCATATAGTGACTACCTCTAATCACAGGAAAAATTAAAAATTGCTAACAAAAAACATCTGCTCTTATAACCCAGGCCAAGTTAAGCCGATTATGTGAACAAGATAAAGTGGTACGTGCTCTGGAAGAGAAACTTCAGCAACTCCACAAGGAGAAAGTAGGACAATTATGTTTGTTATCTACAGTTGATGTTACTTTATATGATTATTATCAGGCACTGGTAGCTAAAATAAAAAGAATTAATTCAGTGATGCAAACATTAAGTGTAATTCTTTTTATTACAATAGTACACACTTGAGCAAGCTCTGCTATCAGCCAGCCAGGAGATAGAAATGAATGCAGATAACCCAGCAGCCATTCAGAACGTGGTATTACAGAGGGACGATTTACAAAATGGACTGCTCAGTACCTGTCGAGAACTCTCTCGAGCCACTGCTGTAAGTAGATTTTTTTTCCTAGTAAAAGTTACTGAAATATTATGTAGTTTTTTTTCTCTTTTTTTCTGTTCATTTGGACTATCTTTAAGATTTTTTTTTATTATTATTATAACAAGAAGTATTAATTTGTTATTAGTATGCTTTAGCAACATAAAAATAAAGGGTGGGTTTTATTTCTGTAATTAGTAGGCATTTTGTAATTTGTAAAATGAATGTTTTACAGGGGAGTTGAAGTACCCATGATTTTATGTACTATGCAAATGAAAAATTCTTAAATATGTTAAAATTTATTGTATTAAGAAAATAAATATTTTTTGGATTTTAGGGGATTTAGAATAATTTAGCAAAGGTGGTAATTGCACTCATTTAACCAACCATGTCAACAAAAGGCACTTTTGTGGAAAGCTTTTAAGACGTTGTCAGCATTCCCATTTCATAGCTACAGTGTGACCTAAGTTTAGATGATAGATTTGAGTAAGAAACATAATTAGCAGCACCTTTCAACCCATGATCATGTGACTTTATATGAATCTCTTGGGATTACCGATCTAAAAGTCTTACTTAGAGTTTATAAACTGAGTGTTTTATGAGTTTAAAGTCTGCTTTAGATCCTATGATGTGGTCATCTAAACATAGTAAGAGCACCTGCCCAAGCTACTCTTTGAAAGAGAATCCTAACAAAAGCCACCCTGTTATAGAAAGTTATTAACACACCCTTGTCTGTGCCTTCATGGGACTGTTTAGAGAGAGCTACCTTTTAAGAAGGTCCACAGACAGAATTACTTAACTAGGAGAGGTCTTTCCAAGCTGGCAAGGTACCAGAATCTCAACATGGCTTTCATTCTAAACCCCTGAATTCATACCAGCCAGACACCAAAAAAAATTTTTAAGTAAATAAAATAAACCCCTAAGTTAACATTCCAAGCATTAGTTATTTTTAAAGGAACATATCATGGTTTTAAATAAATCAAAACCTAGTTTTTGTGAATCATAAATATCTCATATTTCTATTCCCACTTTTAAAATACTGTTATTTCCATTATCTCATTTGAGTCTCTTAATTTTACTGTGATGTTTAGATACTTTAAAAATTTAATATCCTTTCAATTGTGAGCTCCTTGAAGTCAGAAATCATGTCTCACTCATCTTTGTTGCTCCAGCATTCAGCATTGTAAGGATAAGGATGTACATTAAAAATTTGATGAATTATTGAGCTGAGTGACTTACCCAAGGTTACAAAGCTGATAAATAATATGCCACGAAATCAAATTCAGGTCTTCATACCATAGTCCTGAAGACTTAGATCTACATATACTTTTGTGATATAGTCATAAAGAAAATATATGCACCTGAAATATTGTCTACAAGGAAGTAGTCACTGAGCTAATCAGTGATGGGTAAGATTTGGAAAAGAAGGAAGCAGAAGTGAAGGGTGGTCTGTGCGGGACAAAACACCTTGAGCCACAGCACAGAGATGAGAATGTAGGAGTCATGTTTGGACAAGCAGGAAATAGAACTAACTGACTGGCTCTATTAGAGAATATCTGTTAGAGGACAGAGAATATGAGAACAGAAGAGGAAAATGGACTAAGCTGTCAGTGCCAAACTAATGAAAAGCTTAGTGTCCCTCTGACAGCCTGAGTCAGATCAAATGGTGGACTATAAACGGTCTGGTGTCTGTTCTTGAAATCCCAATTTTGGAAAATTTCTTCTCTTACCAAGTGGGTTTAGTAACTTAAATCTCATCAGTAGACTCAGAATTTGCTCCATTCCAAGGTTAACTCAAACCCTGAGGGGAAGTTTGTTTAAAATTCCTTAATAGAAATTAATCTTGTTTGAGTATCCCTTTTTCTCATTGTTGTCCCATATAATCACTTTCCTGGATTCTTTTTCCTTGCCTTCAGCATTAATCAGTGGTTATGACAAAACCTCTGAATATGTCCTTCTAAGACTTGTCTTACTGCATAGAATACAAACTATGTTATTTGTGCCTTTATGTAAACATTTTTATGTGTAGCTTAAGGCTACAAATGTTAGTATGTACATAACATCATACTGGACATATGGTTGGCACTCAGTGAATGGTGATTAGATTAAGTTTGAGTGACTTTTATGCTGGCAGAATCTCGAAAGGTTCCTCTGATTGCTTCAGAGTCAGTTCATGGCATTGGTTCAAATCTAAATTACAGACATAAGAGGTGTAACATTATAGCCTCCGCAGGTCAAAGTTTCAATTCTGAGAACATCTCCTCACCTGGTAGACCACAAAGGCACATAAAAGTAGGATTAGCACAAGGTAAGCACGGAAAGCAGTGTTCTTTGTACATTTCATTTAAATTCTTAATAGTACATCTCCTTTCCTTAAGCCTCATATATCATACACATACTTTAAGCAAATAGTGCCTTTGTGTTGTTCTCTTCTTGTCCCTGTTTCTTTTTATCTAAGCCTGGTTAAAGGGAAGGATTGTTATAATAGTAAATTTTACCTTCAAATAAATTTTTTGATGTGTCACTATCTTAGTTTCGGCTCCCCTCGGAAGGCAGAGCCTAAAATGAGGACCTGGGTTTAGATAGTTTATTTGGGAGATGATTCCAGAAATCAGAAGTGAGGGAGTAGAGAGAATGAGACAGAGAAGAAGAAAAGCCAATAAAGACTACACTACTGAGCTGGTTACCACTGTGGGCAACAGAAGTTTGATCCCACTGGGCACTATAGGAGGAAACGGGCAGAATGCTTCAAAATTCCCCACTGGAGGCTGGCATATGCATCACCCTTTGGTAGAGGTTGCCCCAGGGTTCTTAATCACCAACACTTCCACACTGCCTTAGCTAGCAGCTGGCTTGCCATGGGACACTGGCATACAAAGAACCGTAATACAGTTCCTTGAAATCAGGTGAGCAAAGGGGATGTGGTTTGCAAGCTCCATAAACATCTTCTTAAGTCATCTCTCAGGGAATTGACATTTAAGCCATATTTCTAAATGTAAGAGAGTATTCTTATGCTTTATCAGCTCACAAGTGATGCTTTTATTCTTCCCAAAAACTCAAGGAGCTAGATAAAGTTGATAACATAGATGAGAAAATAGACGCTCGGAGAACTTATGACTCTTCCCATAGTAGCGACTAAATATATTTATATTTGTATGTTTTTCACATATATTACCTGGTTTGAAATTTAAGAAAATTCTGTGCAAAATAAATATAATTATCACCTCCAATTTATTTTCATTTTTAGTACCTTCACCACACACAGATGAGGAAACTGAGGTTCATGGAGGTTAAGTGATTTGCCAAGGCGACATAACTAATAAGAACAGTCAGTACCTAAATCAAGGAATTTTTTATTTTATTTATTTTTTCTTTTTCCTTTTTTCTAAATCAAGGACTTGTAAATTCTAAGGTGTACTTTTTATCCTGCTTCACTACTGTGTAGTCACATAACTTGTACTTTCTGGAACTTGGAATCAAATCTAGATTCTCTTACTCAGAAATCTAAAATTAGTGTCTTAATAAAGGAATTTCAGACATCAGAAAGCAAGTACAAAGCTCCAATCATCCTGAATGATGCTGGTCGATGGCTTATGCATTTATTCACTGCAAAATAATACCAGTATATGAAATAATACTAATAATCACAAATATTTCTTGAGCTGTTATTGGGTGCCAAGTTCCATTATAAGTGCTGTATATGCATTTAATCCACTAAATAACCGCTTGACATAGTTACTATTATTACTGTATTAAAAATGGAAAGCCGAGGACCTGGCCAGTTAGCTCAGTTGCTTAGAGCATGGTGCTGATAACACCAAGGTCCAGGGTTCAATCCCTGTACCAACCAGCTGCCAAAAAAAAAAAAAAAGGAATACTGAGACACAGAAATTGCCCAGGGTTGCACAGTTAATAAGTGGTATATATAGAATTTCATTGAATTTATTTGTGTTCTAAACTAGATTCTAGATAGGAAGGCCATGAGTAAACCAAGGCTTTAGGTTTGGCTTGTAAACTTAAAGGGACAGGGAAGCAGGACAAATGGACTACCTCTGAGAAAAGTTCACACATTAAATATTGTCATATCTTCATTCTCAGTGTAATAAAGAGCTACTGACAATCATACTCACAACAAAGTGTAAATTTTTATAGTAGATCAGTCAATGTCCATGAATTGTCATGGAATGCTCTTTGAAAGATTTTAAAGTGGTTTAAAATATCCTCATTATTTCATGATTACAATACAACATCTTCCCAAAAAGAGACAGCTAGCTAGATCCTGATGTGCTGCAGTAGAAAATACTCAGGAGCACCTGTAAGGTATTCTTACCCAAAAAATCAAATCTGAATCTCAATAAGCTTTAAAAGGGAGCAAAAGAACATGCTGTGGAATACCACAAGAATTCAAGTAGCAAAGTCTAGAATAGGAGAAATTCTACAAAACAAATAACGTAGTCTTTTTAACAAATAAGTAGCAAGGGAATTGAGAGGGAGGTGGGGGAATTGTCATAATTTAAAATTTTTTTGTTAAAGGAATACATATTAATAATGTAAAAAAAAAAGAATTTCTTTTTTTTATTTTGGTTTCTTTAGAAATACATACCAAAGTATTTATAGATGAAATTATAGGATGTTTGGTGTTTGCTTTAAAATAATCCCAGAGGGATAAAAGAGGAGTGCTCTAAGTGAAACCAGATTGGTTATGTATCCATAACTATTGAATTTGGGCGCTAGTGGGCACTACTTTTATGTGTTTGGAAATTTCTGTTGTGTGTGTTTGAGAAAGATTAAAAGAAGACTCACGAAAATGCTAACAGATGTGTGGCACAATAATAGTTCTTTTTTCCTTGTATTTCCCTATATTCTAGGTTTTCTATTTTTATTATATCTAGAATTTTGTCCAACAAAGAGTAAGCACTTTCTTTGAGATGAAAATGTAGTTTTGTTTCCAAGAGAGCATTAGAAGAGAAACTAAGCATATCATTTACAGATTATAAATAGCCAAAAAAGTAGAATGACTGTAATTGTTGTTATAAACTAGAAATTAAAAGTATAGGTAGCTTTATAATTGTGGCTGATTTAGTTGATCCTCACTTTATAACAGTTTGGATTTGATCTGTTTAACACCTTTTTAGGTTTAAAAAAGCCAGTATAGTCATGATTAGATAGTATGGTAAGGTATGTCATGTGCGGTAAACTGATTTTATTTGAAAAGCAGTTATATGCCAAGGCAAGCATAAAATCATAAAAGACATATATTCTTTTTTGAAAAATGTTCAAATAACTAAACACGTTCTTAAAATCTGTGCCAAGAAATACCTACATCCCTAAGGTAAAATGAAAAAAAAAATGAAATCAGATTAACTTTCTTTTAATTGATTTCAAAAATTAACTTCTAATATCCAGTTGACAGGATTGTTATGGTTAGGTGGTAGTGACCAAAAAACTAACATTTGTGTGTGTGTGCCTGATCCTCAAAACGAAATGTTAAGTTTAATTTAAATATTACAGTGCCTTAATTTTCTAAGATTTAGTAGTGAACATTAATTTACAATATCACCTAAAATTGTGCTAGCCTGATTAGCTCATTTGGTTAGAGCACAGTGTGGTAACACCATGGTCAAGGGTTCAGATTCCTGTATCAGCCAGCTGCCAAAAAAAAAAAAAAAAAAATTGAGAAGAAATGTTTAAAGTTTAACTTAAGATAATCATACTACATTTATCCTATTTTCCCTCCCCCATTTTGAAACTAAAACTCTTGTCAATTTTTTACCAAAGCTGTATGTTTCATTTTTTAAATAGAAAAGCAGAAAGAACAATGAATTCACACTTTGTAGAATAAAACTCAAACCCTGAGAGGCAAACCAAAAGTAAACCAGTATCTTTGTTAGTTCTAAGCATAAAAATGGTTATTAATAAGAGAGGCAGTGTGACAGTAAAATACAAGGATAAAAATTTGAGATTTTTGTGTAGCTTATTGTGTAACTATTCCTATGGGTCAATTCTGTTTTAAATTGCCATTGATTTTGGATAAGAAAAGGAAAGTTCTCACTATATTAAAAACTTGGTATATGTTTGGATCCCCTTACCAGCCAGCTGTCAAAAAAAAAAAAAGAACAAAAAACATAACTTGGTAGTGCATCATTAGTCCTAATCCTTTCTTAATAAAGATTATAATATATATCTGTAATATGGCTATATAGTTACATATTAACATTCTCATTGATTTTTTCTTTTTATTTTATTTATTTTTTTTGTAGTCTGGGATTTCATTGCATCTCAGTGTTATAGACTTAATTATTTTTTCTCGACAGTAGAACTGTCTCAGTACATACTCTAAAGAAGTGACCGATGTTAAAATTTACCTGTTCCACATTCTAAACATAGACTAAGTACAATCCTTGAAAAATCTTCTGTCATCCATGTAGCAATTCCCCCTCCCCCCACTTTTTAAACCTTTTTTGGAATATAACATGCTCTCAGAAAAGAGGACAGATTAGGAGTCTATGAACATCCATTTGAAGACATTGAATTACACTAGCAGGCCAGAGCTTTCCTCCTGAAAACAGCACTACGTGACTTTTAAACTACAGATTAGCTTTGCCTGTTTTTGAGTATCATATAAGTGTAATCATATAGTATATATTCTTTGTCTGGTTTCCTTCCATTTATGGGGTTCACCCATATGGTGGCAGATTGAAAGAGTTTGTTCATTCTGTTAACTGAATGGCATGGAATTCTCTTAACTGTTTTTTGTTTTTTTATTGACAGCACTATTTCCTGACTAGAACCTATGATTTTAAGATAATTGAATATTTGAAAGTTATTACCCCTTCTTAATTGCCTTACTGGAAATGTATATTATCTTCTTGACAAAAAAGTAAGGTTATATTTAAAGATTTTTAACATCATACTCATATAATCTATTAAATTCCTTAATGAAATACTCAGCCAGGTGTTGGGAGGAAACCGATAATATGCCAGAGCTGCCACTTTTCTTGCCATGCCCTCTAGACTTGTGTTTCCACCCACCCAATAATCATGTCTGAGGAGTCAAGGTAAAAACAGAAACAGGTAGGCCCAGAGGATAATGGAACTTGGGCCAAATGGCAGGATTTTCCAGGTTATGAAAATTGAAGTTGTCCTAAAATGTTGGTAAAGTAATCTCTACTTCTCAATCTTTTATATGTTTCTCTAAGAAATACAAGGAGCATCCTAAAATGTTCTTATATTTAGATGCCTCTTCAGTACAGTTGATCCTACCCTGAGCTCTGGCTTTTCTGCACAGGAGGTGAGGTGCTATCCTGGCAATGCCGTCTTATTTAGCCACCGGGCTGCCATTTGGTCTGTAATTCTCATTTTACCCTCCCTGGAGGCTTCAAAGGCCCACTATGTAAATTTGCAGTTTTTGTGATGTACAAAAAATAGTAGGTGGATGGAAGCAATTTTTTTTAAAGAGATCAATTTTCTTATTTATTCAGGTAAAAACAGTTTGCTGAAGCCAAGTAAAGAGACTAATATTTATATAATATAGATAAAAATCTTTAATCCCTTATCACTTTGCCTTTTTTAAAATTTAATTCATTGTGAAACCTGCTTGATAGACTCCATAAGTTATATAATATAGAGATTATAAAAACCTTCACTGCTTTATCTTTTTGCCTTTTAAAAAAATGTAATATAATTCATTATAAAACCTACTTAGGGAGCCTCTTAAATTCACAAAGCAATTATTCCAAAAGGCCAAATTTTAACACTCATTTTAATTTTTAAAAGTGTGTGCCTTGAATAATTTTTTATTGCTTAAGCTTTTAAGTGATTTTAAACTAGTTTCAGAATATTCAAAATAAAACAACTCTTTAAAAGAGAACCTGTACGAGCTTGAGGTAAGTTGTGTTGCTGCTTTTAAAAAAATTGTTTCAGTTATGTTAAGTAACATTTCTTCTACACTCAATAACCTCTTTCCTTATCCCGGGACTGTTGTTATTGTTAAACTGACATTTCCCAGAGGAGCTTCATTCAGAGCAGTTTAAGAGGTTCTTAGACAAGTTATTAATTCCTTTGACAACAGTGGTCAATACATATTTGTTGGTTGTATTACATTTGCCAATACCACACTAGATTCTGGTGATGAAATAGTGATCAGATACAGTTCCTGCCCTTCGTTTATCAGCTTGTTACCCTAATATCACTCTCTGGAATATTTCAAGAGGAACTACACATCGTACCCCATGAAATAGCATCCCTGAAACAAATGAAATAATGACTATTTTTAAAAACCTATAAAATCACTTTATATTCAATAGATGGCAAGCTGTTAAAAACTAAGCATCAAAAACTTCTCCATGATTTTATGGTTATTAGGTGATTTTTTTCCCAAAGGAGAAAAGTACAGGTGGGTAGTGTCTATATATAAAGTCTATGAACAGGATTCACTGAATTGTTTGTGTTCTTACCTAAATTAGTTTATTTTATTATTTTTTTTTTTTAATTTTTTTTTTATTTTGTCAATATACAATGTAGTTGATTATTATGTCCTATCACCAAAACCACCCTCCCTCCTCCCTCTCCCCCCACCTACCCAGGCATGTCCTTTCCATTTGCTTGTTGTAGGAACTTCAAAAAAAAAAAAAAAA
>NW_007726539.1:439606-464807 GCF_000696425.1 Galeopterus variegatus
TGATTTTAGGATCTGGAACGAGCATGGAGAGAATATGATAAGTTAGAATATGATGTAACTATTACCAGGAACCAGATGAAAGATCAACTAGATCGCCTTGGTGAAATTCAGGTACAAAAATGTAATATTTTTTACATCGTTTTAACTGGTTTTGACTGGTACTGTACAACCCAATCTTTTAGATACATGTGTACCCTCAATATTATGAACCTTTTTACATGATTGGCTACCTGAGACCTAGATTTGAATACTTTCAGTGACAGGAATCTCACAAAGTAGCCCATCCCCCCTTGTTTAAAAGTTCTTTATTCTGGTGCACACTGGAGTGTTCTGTGCTTCTAGCTAACTATCTCAGCTCTGTCTGCTGTCCTATAAATGTGGCTTTATATTCTTTCACAGGCCATCTGTGTCTCTTGGTATTGAGGTATTGGATTATAATAATTTATTAAATAATGGATATTTTATCTTTTTTATAACATTATAATCCATTATGTATTAAATGTCTCTCTTTATTGTCAAACTATCTTTAGCCTATTGTCTTGACATATTATAAGAATAGAGAAATATACAGCACCATTTGGTAGAGAGAATCCAGTATATGAGCAAGCATATCTGAGATTGAGTTCCAGGGGTTAGTTTCCTTATCTGTAAAATAGAATTAATAATGCCTGTCTTAAAGTGTTGCTCTGAGGAATGGAGATAATATATATTTAAGAAAATAATAAAAGTCACTTCATGCTGTGGCCCTATGTAAATTTGATCATCTGCACTGGAAACCAGTGGACTCAACAGACAAATCAATATAACAAATAAAAGGTTAGTAAGGTTTGTTCATCCATAGAAAATCTGTCTGTACTGTTCAGTATAGTGGCCACTGGACACATGGGAGTTGTTGGTCACATGAAATGTGGCTATTTTGACTGAGGAACTGAACTTTCAGTTGTATTTATTTTAATTATCTAAATTTAAATAGACACGTGTGCTATGACTTCTGTAATGGACACTTAAGTTACACTATCAATAATCGACAAAAATGAGATACTAAATACACTAGAAAAAGCTATAGATATCTAAAATATAATCCAGAGGTTGACAAACTTTTTCTGTAAGAGGTTTGGTATTAAATATTTTAGGCATTGCAGGCATGTTCACTCTGTTACATATTATTTGATGTTTTGGTTTTGGGGCTTTTTTTTAATAACCCCTTGAAAATATAAAATTCACTCTTAGGTCATGGGCCATACAGAAAGACTGCAGCCGGAGCAGTTTGCCAATCACTGATTTAACCTAACAAAAAATGTTCATCATGAAAATTTAATAAATATAGGACATAAGAAAAAACCTGAATAAGGGCTAGCTGGCTAGCTGGGTTAGAGAGTGGTGTTTATAACATCAAGGTCAAGAGTTCAGATCCCATACTGGCCAGCCAACAAAAAAAAAGAAAGAAAAAACCTGAATAAATGGAGTCATTTAATTGGTATACCATGTTCATGGATGGACTTATTTAACATTATCACAATGAAAATTCTTCCCAGAAACATAATTCCATTCTGACCAAATTTCCAGCAGAATTTTCTAAAGAAAATTTTTAAGTCATTATAATATTTTTAAGGTATAATAAAGACCACAAGTAGTTAAGACATTTTTTGAAAAAATAAAGAACTAGAAGACACAAACTATAAAATGGTAGCATTGCATATGCAATCTTAGACCAGTTACATAACAACTCTTTGTGTCAGTTCTTACAACTATAAAATGAAAATAATAATAGTCTCTACCCGTTAGGTTATTGTGAAAATTAAAAATGTTGATATTTTTGAAGCACTTAGAATAGAACCAGGCAGATAAAACTTACTATGTAAATGTTTTTTAAGTAAGTAGGTAAACAAGCAAACATAATGCAAAACACTACTATTAAACATGGAAAAAATAGACCAACGGAACAGAACAGAGAGTTCAGCAGCAGATTATAAATATGTAGAACTTGTATGTATTAGCAGTAGCATCACTCATTAGTGGAGAAAAGATCAATTATTAGATGGTATTAGAATACAGGCTCAAGCCCAGCTGGAGAGGGAAAAAAAAAAAAAAAAAAAGAATACAGGCTCACTGTATTGATTTTCTTGCTCATATCGTGTACAGAAATAAACTTCAGTTGCAGTAGAGATCTAAACACTGTTTATTAAAGCTAATACCAGGAAATGTTGAATGGGATAGACCCCAAAAATACTACCCACAAGTCAGAGAGAGAGAATTGTTAAACAAGATTTGGCTTTATCAGAAAATAAAAACAAAAAAAAACCAAATTGGCTTTAACAAAGTTAAAGATTTCTCCTCAAAAGCAACATAGACAAAGTTAAAAATGATATGTAAAATTCAGCATAGGTTTATGATCTAGATTTGCAAGAAACTTTTTTTTTGAAGAAACTATTAGAAAAATAGACAAAAAACAGTAATTAATTCATAGAAAGGAAAATTCAGATCACTGACAAGTGTTTGAAAATTTGTTCAAAGTCAGTAGTAACCAGAGAAATGCAAAATAAAACAATGAGATTTGCATTATATACCTTTCAGACTGCCAATATATGTATATATTTTTAAATTTATTACAAAAGTAATACATATTCTATAAAGGTGTGCAAGTGTCTGATTTTTGGTTGATCTTCCCTCCCTATGTATCAGTATTCATACCCTGGACTGTCACTGTGTCTCAATCTGTGTGAGCTCCTTTAACTTTGATGCTTCCAGCCTGTAGCTTGGAAAACTAGATAACTAGTTTTAGGTTATATAGTACCTTTTTGAATTGTTAGTTCATAGTCTTTAGTCTTACGGACTTTGTAAACATATTACTACCCCTTAGAGGACTTCTTAGCATACTGATAAAATACTGATTGTATTCTAGTATCTACAGTCATCAAAAACTGATATTCAGTGAAAGAAAATATTTTTCTAGGTAACGTGACAGTTTCTGTACTTCATTGCCTGTTTTTATTAACATAAAGTTATATTCCTAAAAATGGTGTTTGTTGTTATCCACAACAGTGTTATTGTTATTTATCAATAAGAGTCATAGAGTTCTAAAAGAATCTTAAAGAAAACCAATATGATCTTATTTTGGTTTCGGTTAGGGTATTTAGAGGACATGGGGTATTAAAAGTAAGAAAGTGGGGGCTGGCTGGTTCACCCGGTTGATTAAAGCACAGTTTAATAAAACGTATAACACTAAGGTCAAGGGTTCAGATCCCTGTACTGGACAGCCACCATAAAATAAATAAAAATAAAAGTAAGAAAATGGATTTAACGAAATAGAACAATGATAAATTTGGATTCCAAAATTGAAAATTTGTCTTGCAAATACATTTATTTAACTCTTTCAGTCAAAACTCTTCTGAATATATTTTTTTCTTTCTTTATGTTTCAGAACTTAGGAAGCTAGTACACCTTCCATTTCTTTTTCCCTCCCTAAGGAAGTTGTTTTGCTTTTAATTTGGGGTTTGTGTGTTTTGTGTTCTTTCCTTTTATTTTCGTTTTCTGTTTTTAGTCCCTTCTAATCAGTAGGCCTTCCTGGGATCATAATGCAAGGCACAGCTTATTGGAAAGATGTAAAGTAGTACTCTTTTATCTTTGTGGCTGGAATTACAAAATTGGGAGAGTCACATAGATAATATTAAATATTTTTAAAACTCAATCCACAGCAATTCTCGTTTTCATATAATTTTTGGAATTTATAACTTCATTTAATTTTTTCCTGTATGTGGTCTATCCATTTTCACTGGTAGACTGAATCAGCAGGACTTCAGCGTGCACAGATTCAGAAGGAACTTTGGAGAATTCAAGATGTCATGGAAGGGCTGGGAAAACACAAACAGCAGAGAGGCACTACAGAGACAGGTGAGTTAGCTTTGCACTTACTCTGTGATAACTCACCATAGTATCACATTTAAATGGAATGACACCTATAATTGGGCTTCTTTTGTTATTTTAATAGATTTTCAACACCAGAAAACAGTCAGCCTTCTTTGTAACATTGAATCAGTACACAAGTTTATAAACTAAAAAGCAAAATCTCTGCTAGCCACACCCACACAAAAATAATCATTGTTTTGTGTGTATAATTATAAATACAGTGTTTTGACTTTAGGAGTTGTTTTACCCCACAACAAAAATATAGGATACCTATTACCTATAGCCATTTTTCCACAATTCGCTTTTTTCTCCTTAACAATATATTACAATAATAGCTGTATAAGAACTCTTAATTAACAAGAATTAATTTACCATTGTCCATATCGATGGTCATGTAGGTTGTTTACAGGGGCTCTTTTGCTGTCATCAGCCATGCTACCACAAATATTACTATACATATAACTAAATACACATGTTAGTGCTTAACGGATTACAAAAAGTGAGAAATAAGGATACATTTTCCATTTTGATAGGTACAGCCAACTAGCCATCCTAAAAAGATTACATCAGATTATGCTTATACTAGTAATGTTTAAGAAAACCCGTTTCTCCATACTCTTGTTTAAAGTGTTTTAATTTATGTTTTTAATGTAATTGATTTCAAATTCTGAAAACATTAATAAGTAAGGGATTAGAAACTGAAGGCTGAGGGGAGGAGGAAAAATGGTGAACTGATGGGTACACAGCTATGCTGTCTACATAAGTGAATCATTGTGCAGTGTATGCATGTATTGAAATAACACAGTGTACCCCACAAATAAATGTTAAAATAAATAAATAAAACAAACTGAAGGCTTCATTTAAAATAAATGAAATAAAATTATTCTTTCTATAGATTAGAAAGATGTGTTTAGTATAAGTAGTCATGTTTTCTAATTTTTTTAATAGGTATGGCAGGATCAAAGCCTTTCTCAACAGTTAAGTACAAAAATGAGGTAAGTTTGAGGTTTTTTTTTTAAACTATGAATTAATTACTTTAAATGTTTAACACATGAATTAGAAGTGAGTAAGTCTTTTGCTCTTAAAAATGTTTTTAAAATATTTAGAAAAATTATTGTTTTAATCTTGAAATTTCATTGGTTCATAAATTTGGTGCTTGTAATATGATTTTTCTTCTCTTTTCTTAAAGCAAAAAAAATTAAATACTACTTTTCATCTATGTTAGAACTTTAAGTATTTTACTTTTATCTAAGTAATTTGAAAGTTTATCATTGTTTCTAATACTTCATAAAGTTATAGGATGATTTATAGATAAGTTGGCTATGCGTCATGCATAGCATAAAGAAATTACAGCTATAAAGAGATACTGTCAACCTAATTGAAAGAATCTTGGGGCCGGCCTGTGGCTCACTCGGGAGAGTGCGGTGCTGGTAACACCAAGGCCCCGGGTTCGGATCCCATATAGGGATGGCCGGTTCGCTCACTGGCTGAGCGTGGTGCTGACAACACCAAGTCAAGGGTTAAGATCCCCTTACCGGTCATCTTTTAAAAAAAAAAAGAAAGAATGAATCTTGAATTTTGTATAAAAGCCAATCAAAGAGAAATGTTTCTTTTTTTCTCTGTCTTAAAAATGGCAGAAAAATAAGAGTAAGATTTTTAAATTAATTCTTTTATTTTTAAAATGAAATATAGTACTTTGGTTTTTTGGGCTTTTTTGTTGTTGTTGTTCGTTTTTGGTGGCTGGCTGGTGCAGGGATTGGAACCCTTGACCTTAGTTTTATAACACTGCACTCTAACCAACTAAGCTAACCGGTCAGCCTGAAATGCAGTAATTTGTTTCATACAATAAACTGTTTTAATAATGTTAAGCTCGAGTATAAAGCTAACCAATATGTTACAGAAAAAAATTAGATACAGCCATATTTAAAACCCAATTATTGGCTATCATAAGAATTTTTTGTTTCATTTTTCAACATGAGATTTTCAGCTTGGCAGTGTCCCTTTAAGTATCTTAAAGTAAATGTAAGTTAATATACCATTGCAAAGAATTTAGATATGCTTAATTCAATCTGCTTATCTAAATAAGGTGACTATTCTACAATCTTTAGGAAGAGGAAGTAGTCCCACCTCGTCCTCCACTTCCTCGGTCCTATGACTTTACAGAGCAGCCTCCCATAATCCCCCCTCTGCCCAGTGATAGCAGCTCCTTGCTCTGTTATAGCAGGGGCCCAGTGCATCTGCCCGAAGAAAAGAAGATTCATCAAGTTCAAGGATATCCAAGAAATGGATCTCACTGTGTAAGTGGCTGGAATAGCCACAGAATAATCATACATGCCCTCTCATTTTTAAAAATTAATTTATTTTACACACGGGATTTTTTTTTATTATAACCCCATGTTTAGCCAGTGCTTTTTTGTTTATATGTAACTTTACCATTTGTGTTTTTCCTGCTTTGGTTTTACCATTCTCGCTTTTTAATATTTTTATAATTTTAATAATATTTCATAATTTCATAATATTTTTCATAAAATAACTACTTCGCACATGTTGAGGAGCTATATTTTAAATATACCATTTCAGGATATCGGAGGCAAAAGTATATCTTTAGATCAGAAAGAAGGGAGAAAGAAAAACATTGTTACTAGAAATGGTAAAAGGATTAGGATGTGGGCAGTTCGGTTTAGCAAAACTGTTCAAAGATGTGGACATGGCCAAGAAGAGATATTATTCCTGGAAATTGGAAATAAGAGGTTTGTGGAGTTAAGCCAGTAAATGTAAAATATAATAAGGAGAAGAGAATAAGAAAAAAGGAATAGAGTGAATTTTAAGAACAACAAAATGTTGTTCTTTGACAGGAATTTTAGTGCTGGGATGAACCTCACTTATTCAGACCACCTTCTAAATGAAAATTTCTTTAGTTAATATAATTATTTTAGACCTTAGTTATATCATGATAAAAATGTGACTTTGTCCCTAAGAGGAATATTTTAAACAAAAGTGTTACTGGTTAAAAATTTTTCAAATTACTTTTTTCTACTTAGTTGTGACATGTGTATTAATTGTGTTATATCCAAGAGAGTTGACTGGGACATTTAATTTTTAGAGTGTGATTTCAATCTTTACAGGTAAACATTTTAAAGGAAACTTTTAGTTGGTTAGAGCGTGGTACTGATAATATTAAGGTCCAGGGTTCAATCCCTATGCCAGCCAGCCACAAAAAAAAAAAAAAAAGTAACTAACTTTTAGCAGTTTTGGGGGGTTTTTTGTAATTATATGTTTTCCTTTCAAGGGTCCAGATTATAGACTCTACAAGAGTGAACCAGAGTTAACAACAGTGGCAGAAGTTGATGAATCTAATGGAGAAGAAAAATCAGAACCTGTTTCAGAGATGGAAACTTCTGTTGTTAAAGGTCAGCATTTGAAATGTTTTTCTCCTATTTTTTTCCAGACATTTTAGCAATAAATTCAATTTACACATTGATCCAGTACGTGTACAAGTCCACAGTCCCTTATCTGCAACCTTTGGAATCTGATGAGTTTCTGAATTAAGAAATTTTTAGATATTAGGAAGATAACATGGTCCATAAACCATACATGTCATATCAGCTAGACAGGATGCAGTACCCCTTTTTAAACACATTGATATTTCTGGACTATTCGTCCTACCTGGGATAAATAAAGGCTAAAAAGCATTACATCAGGGTGCATTTTACTGAGAAATAAGTTTATACCAAAATTTTTTAAATCTTTCCATTTCCTGGGTGTTTTTTGTTTGTTTGCTTGTTTGTTTACTATTTCAAAATTATGCATAAGAGGGCCGGCCGATTAGCTCAGCTGGTTAGAGCACGGTGGTGTTAACACCAAAAGATCCCTCTACCAGCCAACTGCCAAAAAAAGATTATGCATAAGGGATTAATGGCCGAAACAAATTTTTACACAATTTCTATAAAACAAATTTCAAAATAATAGTTTCTCTTAACGATGTGTACTTTGTTGTTGTTTTTTTTTTTAGTGCTGCTCATTCTTCAAGAAGTCAGTGTTTAAAGATAAGAGTAAGAGGGAAACTATTCTAGATTAAAAAGATAGAAAAAGCCATATATAGTGCAGTGCTTGAAACTTGATTGGACCATGGATTAAAAGAAAAAGCTGTAAAGACATTCTCAGGATGATTATGGAAATTTAAACATGTTCTAGATATTAGCTAATGGTGTATGTGAATTCTGAAACACTTAGGAGAAAAGTATCTACAACTGACTTTCAAATGATTCACCAAAAAAGTATGTGTCTGTTTATGATTACATATTATACAGAGATAAAGCAATGTGGCAAAAGGTAAAATGTTTTTGGAGAAATAAGCACTGATCATAACCCACTGGACTGATTTCTATAATCTGCTACAGGATCACAAAGTTTGGAAAACACATAGCATTTTTTCAAAATTATAATATTTTTCTCGGTCATCTAATGTCAAGTGTTTTTTTTAAAAAATACTGGTTTTTGGGCTGGCCCGGTGGCGCACTGCTACAGTGCGCCGCTTGGGAGCACAGTGGCGCTCCCGCCGAGGGTTCGGATCCCACATACAGACCGGTTCCCGCTCACTGGCTGAGCGAGGTGCGGGCGCAACACCGAGGGCTGCGATCCCGTTGCCGGTCCCTGTCCGGTACGGGCGCGACACTGAGGGTTGCGATCCGTTTCCGGACACGAAAAAAGGAAAAAATAAATAAATAAAAATACTGGTTTTTTGGGCCGGCCCGGTGGCGCACTGCTACAGTGCACCGCTTGGGAGCGCAGGAGCGCTCCCGCCGAGGGTTCGGATCCCACATACAGACCGGTTCCCGCTCACTGGCTGAGCGAGGTGCGGGTGCGACACCGAGGGTTGCAATCCCATTGCCGGTCCCGGTCCGGTATGGGCGTGACACTGAGGGTTGCGATCCGTTGCTGGACACGAAAAAAGACAAAAAAAAAAAAAAAATACTGGTTTTTTGAAAACACAATATAAATACACCTTTCTCATTCTCATCCAAATCATATCTTCTCCTTATCGAAAGTTTTTATTAACTTCTTACCTTTCCATACACAAATTAAGTCAAACAGTCATGGTCTTGGTCCTTACATTGGTTACTTATTATTATAAATATGCAGGAAAAAGTAGACTACAAACCATAGTAAATAATACTTTTGGTAATATGGCTAACTGAATACCCTGGCCAATCCTCCCACACAAAGTAATTACAAATAAGGGCTGCCTGGTTAGCTCAGTTGGTTACAGCATGGTATTGGTAACACTAGGGTCAAGGGTTCAGATCCCCATACCAGACAGCCACCAAAACAAAAAAAGAAAGAGATTACAAATGCTGATTAATAAGATTTTTAATTTTTTTTAAGAAGCATCACAAGTTGGGAAAGAGTTAAAAAAGGAATACACAGAGGCAAAATAATTATGTGAAGGGAGAGATCCAAAAGTTAATTGAACACAGGCTTTCACCTTGTGACAGGATGGAGTTCAGAGCCTGAACAAATTAGGGGTCTGATAGGAAACCTCCTCAAATAAAGATGGGACTCTCAGAGGGCTATATTCTCAGTGAAAACTGATTCGTTGGATTTCATTGAAATGTAAAACTTCTGCCCAAATTGGAGTATAAATATTGGGAAAAAAAAAAATATATATATATATATGTATATATACATATATATATGTGTGTGTGTGTGTATTTGACAACTTTTTTTTTTTTTCTTTTTTTTGGATGGATGGCTGGTATGGAGATTCGAACCTTTGATCTTGGAGTTATAACACTACACTCTAACCAACCGAGCTAACTGGCCAGCCCCTGTATAAACAACTTTTGCAAATCAATAATAAAGACAAAAAACCCAATAAAAAGTGGTCAAAAGACTTGGACACTTAACTAAGATATACAAATGGCCAGTTACTAAGCATAGGAAAAGTTTAGAACTTACTAATCATAAAGCAGATGCAAATTAAAAATCACAATTTACCCCCTCTAGAATGGTTAAACTTAACTGATACTACCAGTTGATGGTTAGGATGTGGAATAATAGGACTCACACACATTTCTGGTGCATAAGATGGAACAACAGTTTGTCAGTTTCTTATAAAGTTAAATCCAGCATTCCTCCTATATATTTACCGAAGAAAAATGAAAATATAATTCTTCAAAAGGGGCCGGCCCGGTGGTGCACTGGATAAGTGCGCCGCTTGGGAAGTGCGGCGGCGCTCCCGCCCGAGGGTTCGGATCCCACATACAGACCGGTTCCCGCTCACTGGCTGAGCGAGGCGCGGGAGTGACCCCGAGGGTTGCGATCCCATTGCCGGTCCCCGGTCCGGTACGGGGGCAACACTGAGGGTTGTGATCCGTTGCCGGACACGGAAAAAGACAAAAATAAATAAATAAATAAATAAATAATTCTTCAAAAGACATACATGAATTTTTACAGGAGATCTAATTTATAGTAGACACAGACTGGAAACAATTCATCCATTCAGCAAGAGAATTGATAAACAGATTGTATGTTCGTACAATGGAATACTCCTCAACAGTTTTTTTTAAAACTACTCATACATGAACAACATTTATGAATATCCAAAAAAAAAGTATGTTGAGTTAAAGAAGCCCAACTGAAAATGATATGGTGTATGATCCCCTTTATATGAAGTTTGAGAGCAGGCAAAGATAATCTATTGCAATAAACAGCGGAAAAGTAGTTGCCTTCGGTGGAAGGTGGGATTGATGAAGGGAGCTTTTTGGGGTGTTGAAAGTGGTCATTACCTTGATTTGAGATACTTACACAGGCATATACATTTGTTGAAACTTCATCAATTGTACACTGGAGATTGGTGTATTTCAATATACATTTTGTCTCAGTAAAACTTGGGTAGGGTAGTAAAGACAAAAACTGGGAGAGTTTGCCATGTACTGGCTCTCATTTAAGAGAGCTACACTTCAGGTAGAAGGAAAGTGGTCAGATACGAAAGTCTGACAGAAGGAATCAAAGTGGTAAATACATGGATAAAACTAAACAAACATTGACTGTATATAATAGACAACTAAGGACTGTATTTTGGGGTTTAAAAAAAAGTAGAGAACGGGCCGGCCCGGTGGCGCACTCGGTAGAGGGCGGTGCTCCCACCGAGGGTTCGGATCCCATATAGAGACCAGTCCGCTCACTGGATGAGCGCTGTGCGGGTGCGACACCGAGGGTTGCGATACCGTTGCCGGTCGCGGTACGGGCGCGACACCGAGGGTTGCAATCCCGTTACCAGTCACGGAAAAAGACAAAAAGGGGAAAAAAAAAAAAAAGTAGAGAACAAAAATATTTGACAACAGTAGCACATAAATCAGGAGGAGGTTTATTGGTATTAACATGTTGTAAGGTCTTTATTTTGCTCCAGAGGTTGGTAATGATCTTATTTAACTTTAAACTTACAGTAAGTTTGCATGCTTGCATATAAGATGAAGAAAAGAAATAGATTGTACAGCTTCTAAGGTAGTAGAGAGACAAGTGGAAGGAGGGAAAAATAATCCAAAAGAAGAAAGGGAAAAAAATAGAACATGGAGAAAATGCAAAATAAATAAGTTGGTAGAAATAAATCTAAATATTTCAGTAATTACAACAAATATAATTGAGCTAAATAAATGTTTCACTTAAAAGAAATAGACTCTCAAAACTGGATTAAAATTTTAAATACCCTTCCAAAACTTAAGGCTACTTACTAAAAAGTTGAACCTTATATTGAATGAAAACATCAAGTTGCAAAAAGACACATAATATTGTGATTCCATATATGCATAAAGGTTAAAAATGTGCAAAACTAAATAGACATTTTCCCATAAAATTATAACAGAGCTGAAAAGTTCCTATCACCTAGAGATGTCATAGCCATCCTAAAGTCTAAGGACAACGCATTACTTACATTTACATGTTTGTGGTGATGCTGGTGTAAACAAACCTAGTGCAGAATATGTTGAGGGAAGAGTGCTTAGCTAACCCACAGGTAGTCTCTCAAAGGTTGCTCAGACTTTTAAGATAGAAAACTAAACATATTTAAAAAAAAGAAAGAAAGAAAAAGAAAGCTAAGCATTTGACACATTAGATTCAACCCCAAGTGAGAGCATTGTTTTCTACTTGTAATTCTTGCATTTTTAAATGATTCCTACCCATCCCCATAGCAAAATAATAGTTAATTACAGTTAGATAGGGCTGGCAAATGGCTCGCTTGGGGGAATGTGGTGCTAATAACACCAAGGCCGCAGGTTCAGATCCCTATCTATATAGGGATGGCTGGTTGGCTCACTTGCGAGAGCGTGGTGCTGACAACACCAAGGCAACGGTTAAGATCCCCTTACTGGTCATCTTTTTAAAAAAAGAAAGAGCTAACGCTCACTGAATGCTTGCTGATTGCCAGGCACAATCCCTGCCTGTAATTTAATTTTCTTTACTTTGCAGGGGTGGTCTTATTCTAATAATCAGTTAACAGATGAGGAAAGTGGGACACAAAGAGACTAAGTCACATAGAGGACCCACGTTCATGCAACTAGTGGCCAGTGTAAATAACAGGAAAAGTCATTGCTGTTGCCTTTTGTACAAAGACAAAATCATCTAATATCTCATTTCCCTGAACCCTGACATTAATCAACACATGCCTGTAATTCAGAAGTTAGTACCTCTGAAGAGAGAGAATAGATAGGATTAGGGAGGGTCGAGAAAAGGCTATTAAAGGTAATGATATTTCTCAACTGGGTGATTACTAAATAGATGGATGATTATTCTATATACTTTTACATATTTTTTACTTATTCTTTTGTATCTGCTCTATTTAATGAAAACAGTAAAGAAAGATTTTTTTCATTTATCCAATTAACTATGTAGTAGGTGGTAAGTGAACATTTGGGTAGTATAGAAGTTAACGAAATATCTGGCATATGTCTGTGAGTTTAGGAAATTTTCTTTTTTTTTTTTTTTTCCTGTGGCTGTCCAGTAAGAGGATCCAAACCCTTGACCTTGATGTTACAAGGTGACACTAGAGTTGGGGAAACTTTTAAAGCAGAGGTTCACAGTCAGCCAGCCACATGCCAGATCTTTGTTCTCCTTCTTGTTCGTGATACATAATACACAGCCACAATATAAAATTCAGGGAGTATCCAACACGTAAGCAGACATTTTACAAAAAAGTATAATCACATAGCAAATAAGCATATGAAAAGGAGCTCAGTCTTTTTAGTCATCAGGGAAATTCAAATTAAAACCACAATGAGATACCACTACTCTTGCTCCAGAACAGCTACAGTTTAAGACTGAGAGTACCTTTTTGAATTATCTAACTGTTCTTAGTAGATCAGTTGTTTTGCTTGGATTTTCCAGATATACATTTGTGTCATAATTATAATTTTTCTTTTTTCTTCCTAAATTTTATACCTCTTATCTGAAGCTAGTAGCTCCACAATAGCATTACGAACTAGAGGAGGTAGTGGACATCCTTATTCTGTTGCTGACTTTACTGGGAATGCTTTTAAATTTTTCTCATTGATCATGGTGCTGGCTTTCATATGAGATATCTGCATTTTATCATTATGGAAATCTCCATTTATTCTCATTTTAATAAAGGTTTCGTCCATGAAAAGGAAATTTAATAATACCAAATTTGATTAGTTTTGTTTCCTAATGATCATATTTTTCTTTTTTCTTTTTGTTTTTTTGGTAGCTGTTTAATAATACCAAATTTGATTAGTTTTGTTTCCTAATGATCATATTTTTCTTTTTTCTTTTTTTTTTTTTTTGGTAGCTGGAGTTTTGTTTCCTAATGATCATATTTTTCTTTTTTCTTTTTGTTTTTTTGGTAGCTGTCCAGTACGGGGATATTTTTCTCTTTTTATTTATTAAAATGGCAAGTTACAATTAGTAGATTTTCTAATATTAAATGATTCATTTGCATTTCTAGCATAAACCCCAGTTATAGTATATTTTGCCTTTTATGTGCTGCTAGATTTTATTAATGATTTATTTCAGATTTTTACATTAATTTTTATAAACAAGATTGATCCATGGGTTTTCTTTTTTTTCTCCCCCACCCCGCAAAAAAGTAAATTGGTTGCCAGCATTTAAAAATTGGGACTTTGTAACTTTTTTAAAACTCTCAATAGGTCTGGCCAGACTGCCCTTGTTTGGCAACAGCACTGTTTTACTGGAGCCGAGTAGCATCTGCTTCGTTCAGACAGGATATGGAGAAAAAGTTGCCATTTTTCATGTGTAATAGGATTTTTAATCCCTGTGGGCATTTGAGTTTTAGCCTCCTTAAGAGAAAGGTTTTTTTGTTTTGTTTTGTTTTGTTTTCCTTTTTGTCTTTTTTTTTACTGACCGGTAACGGGATCGCAACCCTCGGTGTCGCGCCCTCACCGCGCTCAGCCAGTGAGCAGGAACTGGTCTCCACATGGGATCCGAACCCTCGGCAGTAGCGCTGCCGCGCTCCCAAGCGGCGCACTCTCCAGTGCGCCACCGGGCCGGCCCTAAGAGAAAGTTTTTAAAACATTAAATAAGGATTGTGTTTTGTTCTTTGATTTTGCATATGCTATTCCATTTTTTTCTGGTTCCTGCACAACCATAATGCCTTATGATATATATAGGTTAAATGTGACTGGTGAGGTTTACAAAATTTATAAATTATTTAATAAGTGATTTTAAATCATCCATAGGAATTTAATTGACTTGAAAAAAGTGAAGTAGATAAGCCATCATTTATTCCACCACTGAGTGCATGTATTTTTTACTCAAAAAATATATTCTCCAGTGAGTTTTGAAATCCTCTTTGATGTTTTGCCTCTTTTAAAAGTTTGAGGTTTTGGGAGGATGGCTGGTTAGCTCAGTTGGTTACAGTTCAGTGTTAAAACACTAAGGTCAAGGGTTTGGATCTGTGTATTTAGGCCAGCTGCCCAAAAAAAACAGGGAGGGGGGGGTTGTAACTTAATCATAGGTTGTCTTCTGAATAAATATCTGAAGTACACTGATCAATTATGATGTTTTGGTTAGAGCATGGTGCCGATAACACCAGGTCAAGGGTTCAGATCGCTGTACCTGCCAGCTGTCAAGAAAAAAAATTATGGTGTCACTTCTTTTGTGTCATATGACTTAATATAGGACTCTTAAAAATGGATCAGTAACTAGCATGATACAGGCTTTTTCTTTGTAACTTTAAGCGAACTCAAAGAAAGTGATGTGGTTTTTTTAACACAACTGTTGAGATTTTAATAATTTTTTCTTTTACTGGTATCCGCAGTGGAAGACACTCAGTGGGTGATAGCATATATATTCTCTTACACGAGATGGCTGTGGTCTAAATGCATACATTTTATATGTTAACTTACTATTAGTTTTTATTGTTGTGTTAATGGTTTTTGCATGTAGTTTTCTAATTATAAAAGTGGTGTGTGTTCATTTTAGAAATTTTGAAAACTACAAGAGAAAGTAAAGATGATTACCTGTAGTTAACTATTGTTAACATTGTTAGTAGATACTTTGTCGAGGCAATATGGTGTGACTGAAAAAGACCAAACAGAAAGTAAGAACATAAAGAGTAAATCACTTAACCCTTCTGGGCCATAAATTTTGTAATATGTGGGTGAATTAGACTAACTAATTAGGGTGACGACAGAGTTGTACCAGTGCAACAAAAGAGGGCATTTTATAATTAATTTTTGTTTGTTGTTTTGGAGGCTGGCCAGTACAGGGATCAAACCCTGGACCTTGGTGTTGATAGTACCATGCTCTAAACCAACTGAGCTAACTGGCCAGCCCCTATAATTAATTTTTTAAAATTTCATATGTTAATCTGTAGAACTTTATTTCTAAAGTTAACCATAAATTTTTCTAGTAGTATTCTTGACTGATTTATGGTTCTTTTCAAATTATAACTTTGCTTTCTTATTTTAAAAGCCTAAGAAATTAAGTATGCCCAAAGAAAGCAGTGTTGTATAAAAGATGTTTTGTGGAACTTACTGATGTTTTAAATTTTAGGCTCCCACTTTCCTGTTGGAGTAGTCCCTCCAAGAACAAAATCACCAACACCCGAATCTTCGACAATAGCTTCATATGTAACCTTAAGGAAAACTAAGAAGATGATGGATCTAAGAACGGTATTTAACTAGAAAATTAACTTCTAGAAGGATTTTCAAACCTATTTATTGCTTTCTTACATGTTTCCATTTTTAGTGTTTTATGAGCATTCTTTTTTACATACTCTAAGAAAAACTTAGTAATCTTAATTTTTAAAAAAATTATTATCACCTCAGAGGAAAGACGTAGTCAATACCTAATCTAGATTTCTTTTGATTAGTCTTGACATGGGTCTTAGTGCACAATTTGTGGAATCCCCCTGTGCTATGCACATACCCTGATGCCTCTAAGAATTTCCTTGATGAGAGTGATAGACATGTCCTGTAGTGACACAAAAGTTAATGGATTTACTAGTTAGCCTGAGGTTGCAGGGCCTTTCAGATATGGTAGTTTGGGAGTTTGCTGATCTTCTGGTTACTCTGAGAGATGTAAATTGGTACTGGAAATAAATCCTGTATTTCACATTTTCATCCAAGATCTAGTTAATTCAAACTGACTCTAAGGCAGCCTAATCTTGTTCTTCTTGTGAAGATGCTTAGGATACTTAACTCCTTTCTCTAAGTGTTCTCGAGAAATTTGGGCTACAAACGAACTTTTATTTTTCATCTTTATAAATGTGGTACTTATTTGGTATTGAGATATTTTAAGCTATAAGAAAAGACCAAAAGTTACTCCAAATGATAAGATATATGGTTATTCTTGAAAGATATTAAAAAGTACAGCTAAAAAGTATACACCCAAAAAATCTAACAAATTTTAAGAATGTAATGTTTTCAATTAGTATAAAATTATAAATACATATAGAAATAATTATTGTGGAATAAAAATAATGAATAGCTGTGTATCTATTAACATTAGTGGTCATGGTTCTGTAATACTCTGTTCAGAGAATTAGGCATTTTTTACAGGTTGCAAGGGTGTTTTGGAAATTATAATGCTAAAAATTAGCAAATCAACAGAAAAATGGCTTTAAAAAATGACACGTTGACATCAAGCAAAAAGATATTAGTGGATTTATATTCTACAACTATCGCAAATACTAGAGGAGTTCAACGTAACCAAATTCTGGAGGAAAAAGTGGTTATATAATCACACAGGAACAGTCGTTTTGTTTTATATTTTTAAATTTATTTATTAATATATATATATATTTTTACATTCTATGATGTTGTGAAGCAGTTGGGAGGGAGGGGGAGAGGGGAAAAGGGATGGAAGGAGGAAGGAGGATGGGCCAGGTTGAGGCCTGTGCCACCCCCCTCATTCCTACAGGGGAAACCAGGGGACTTCCAGCTGTCACTGGGTCATGGCCAGGCTGGGTGCAGATGTCAGGAGGGTGTGGCTAAATCCCTTGCCCCCCACAACCCCGGCTCTGGAGGCCAGGACACTTCTTGTGGCAGCTTGGTAGTCTTTGCTGGGCTGTTTGCACCTATCGGGGAGTGTGGCCAAGGCCCAAGGCCCCCCACCCTTGGGACTGGTTGCAGATGTCAAGAGGCATAGCTGAGACCCCCAGCTCTCCCCCCTCTCTGGCTTGGTAGCCCAGGGGACTTCTGGTCCTTCTAGGTGTTATAGGTGTTCTTTGGTGAAATGAGACCTTTACTATTTAATATCAAACTTTGTCTCTGGTCTGTGGGTATTTTGTTTTGTCTTCTAGTTCTGTGCTGGATTATTCACTGTTCCCACCACTTAAACTCCGCACTGGAACTAATTTGCTGTCCTTTGCTTACTTCTAAAATAGGGGAACTTCCTGTGGGGACCAGTACTTGAGCTCTGTGGTTGAGCTAAATTGCTGCTTTGCTGCTGATTCCGTGGGGAAGGCTTTTTGTGCAGCTCACATTTTAATGGTTGACTTTATAGGTACTTCTGGCTTTCATGAGATCTGGTGCACCTGGGTTGTATAGAAACTCTGGTCTGGGCCTGAGCAAAGTGCACCCCTTGCGGTTCTATATTCCTGATCAGTCTCCTCTGAGAGTGGTCCTGCGCTGATTGGAGGGCAGATCAGCTGTCCTTGCTCTGCCCCCATGTTCCTTCAGTGGCCCATCTCCCCCACCACCCATACTGCAAACACTTCCCATGGGATGGGCCCTGAGCTAGTCCCTTGCGATCACTCACCAGCCTCTGAGTGGCTCCTTTTTTTCAGTTGTTCTGTCCCCTCACTCCTATGTGGGTCTACAGGAACCCTGTTAGTGATCTTGCTTGCCTGGGGGCCACCAAGGCCCTCTTCTCCCCTGCCACCTCCAAGCAACTCCATCCAAAGAGCGCAGCTATGGCTTTTGCCAGTTCCTGCTCCATGCGCTCAGCAGCTCCATTCAGAGTGGTTTTTTCTTTCTGTCATCGTGGCTTCTCCTGCCTTCATGTACTCCACGGGTCTCTACTCCTCTTCCCCTAAGCTCTAGCGGCCCCAGCGTGGCTGTCGTTGGGTTTTCATAGTTGTAAATTGGTTGATTTGTGGGAGAGAGTGATGCTAGGGACGATCTATTCTGCTGTCTTGACCTGAAGCCCTTGGAAAGGGCTTTTTATAAGTGATACCAATGCCAGAAGAAAATATTTGCAATGTATATAATAAACCGGTTTTTTCATATATTAAGAACATCTGTAAAAAAAGGTTTTTTTTTTGTTTTTTTTTTGGCAGCTGGCCTGTATAGGGATCCAAACCCTTGACCTTGGTCATATGAAAATTGCTCAACACCAATAATAATTTTTAAAATGCTAACTACAACTCCAATGAGGTACTCTTTTTCAGTTGTAATATAGGCGGAAAAAATCTGAAAATCAATTATATACAGACTTTAAAAGTAGGGCTGGCTGGTTAACTCAGTTGATTAGAGCATGGTGTTGTAATGCCAAGGTCAAGGGTTTGGATCCCCTTACCGGTCAGTTGCCAAAAAAAAAAAAAAAGAAGAAAGTAGATGTGTATGATATGGTTATTTGGAAAAGAAAGTTGAGTGTGACATTTTTGAATAAGCCTAGAAAAACGTTGGGAAGAATGCACAATTGTTGTTACCAAAAATGACAGGAAAAGGGTACCAAAGTCCCTAATTAGTATCCAGAATTTACTTTTTAAAAAAATTAATGTGTTTGTTGTGGTGGCTGGCCAGTAACAGTAATGTGTTTTTTGTTTTCATTTTGGTTTGTAAAAGTAAATGGGTTTTTTGCAGATAAATGAGGATGGTTATTTGTTCTGCATATTAAGGCTTTCCATTTTTCTTTTCCTTTTAGTTTCTAATTGAGCTCTTTAAGATGTTTATTCTGTACAGTAGAAAATAGTCCCAGATCTGTAGCTCCTGCCGCACAGGTTGCAGTGGATACGAAAGGATCTTAGCAGTTAACCAGACATACTTCTTGGTCACAGAAATACTAACCTCTACCTGGCTTCTTTCAAAAACTCCAACAATGTCTGTTACCATCTTTGTCGGTTCCTGCCAGCTCAGACCAGAGGGCCCAAAGAAACCTTATGGATTCTCTATATAGGTTCTAGAATATGCTTAATCTTTAAAATTTATGCTACGTAAAATAAGCTAAAATTTGCATATGACTAACTCTTGAAGTACTATTTTGGATCTTACACCAATATTGTTTTACAACTTTAAGAAGAAAGAAGAATTGGTTGTTTAATGAAATACCCTCATATGTATACATATATACATATATAAAAGTTTTCAAATATTATAGTCTGATTTATAGAATTTATTTATTTTTATTTATTTATTTTTTTAATGAGTCAAGTGAAGTGGTGGGAGTGGAGAAGGAACAAAGAAATCTGTGGCTGGTTGTGATCAATTGGTTTTAAACACCACTGCACCCAGACCTGCCAAAAAAAAATATTTCTGTAGTTATATTATTGATCATAAAATATCTGAGGGTGTTTTGTCTACTAGTCTTTTCACAGTAAATGTGTGACTTAAAACATTACATTTCATTAAAAGAAATTTCTGTGTGTGTGTGTGTGTGTGTGTGTCCCCGTCCGTCCCCTTCTCCTAGTTTGAGTTTTATGCAGTTTCCTGTTCCATGCATCACCAATTACCAGTTAAGGATAAAATAGCCTAATTTGCCTTTCTGGTGTTACCTAAATAACATTCAAAACCTCCACTTTTTATTTTTAAAACAAAATAAATAAATGCACTTTACAACATTTTTTTATTCCATCATACTTTTCTTAAGTTATTCTATATTTATGTATTCATGTGTTTATTTTTAATTTGAAGGAAAGACCAAGAAGTGCAGTGGAACAGCTCTGTTTGGCTGAGAGTACTCGACCTAGAATGACTGTGGAAGAGCAAATGGAAAGAATAAGGAGACATCAACAAGCATGCCTAAGGGAAAAGAAAAAAGGATTGAATGTCATTGGTGCTTCTGACCAGTCACCCACACAGAGTCCTTCAGATTTAAGAGATAATCCATTCAGGGTTACCCAGGTATATCATTGCTTTTGATTATTCTTGTGTGTCAGTCTAATATCACTTGAATTGTAGAATCACAGAGTTACATGATTGATGAGTTTTAAAAGATCTACAATTTTGTATTATGGTCATGCACTGCATAACAATGTTTCAGTCAATGACAGACCCATATGATGGAAGTCCCATAAGACTATAATACCATGTTTTTACTGTACCTTTTCTATGTTTAGATATGTTTAAATACACAAACACTTATTGTGTTACAGGTGCCTGCAGTATTCAGTACAGTCACAGGCTGTACAGGTTTATAGCCTAGGTATGTAGTAAGCTGTACCATCTAGGTTTGTGTAGGTACACTCTGTGATATTCACACAGTGATGAAATTACCTAACAATGCATTTCTCAGAACATATCTTCATCGTTAAGCAATGCATGACTATTTAATTCTTAAAATATTAAGCTAAGACAGCTTATCAGTAAAATGGAAATAACTCTGGGCTCAAGAGACCAGAGCTGAAGTATTTGTTAGATGCCATTGTGGACTGAATCTCCTCTACCATAAGGTAGTGATACAACCTACAGAGAAACACTAGGAAGATAAAAGTGTTTTCAATAATTGTAAAATGTCATGTAGGCTACCAAGATAGTCCCCAATTCCCCTCCCAATAAAATGTGTATTACTGTGTGTCCTAATTTAACATGACCTAAATTGTAGCAGGAGAGAGCTTCTAAGTAAAAGTTGTAAGTCTACTATCATTACACCTCAACTTCGGCCTTGTAAAGTGATACCATTCCATTTATTTGTGGCTTTTCTTTATAAACACAGAGATAGCAGACTAGTGAACCTTTTTAGTAGCTTCTTTCTGATGTATCCCTGTTAGTAGACAGTTGTCACCTGGTAGTAGTGTCTGAGTATTTATCTGTAATGGAATAAACTGGATGTATCAGCTGAAAGTGCTTCCCTATTCTAATAAACATCCCCTTTTCATCTAATCAAGAGCAGGCCTTGCTAATGGAGATTAAACACAGCAACTGTTAAATAATAGCACATTTTACAAATTGCAAAATGGATGATTTAAAAAGAGAGGTGAGGGCCGGCCCCGTGGCACACTCAGGAGAGTGCGGCGCTGGGAGCGCAGCAATGCTCCTGCTGCGGGTTCGGATCCTATATAGGAATGGCCGGGTGCGCTCACTGGCTGAGCGTGGTGCAGGCGACGCCACACCAAGGGTTGCGATCCCCTTACCCTTTACCGGCCACGAAAAAAGACAAAAAAATTTTAAAAAAATAAAAAGAGAGGTGAGAAAAATGTGTGGAATACTGCTGTGTGGATAGATAGATAGATAGATAGATAGATAGATAGATAGATAGATAGATAGATATAGATATGTGCACATACATATACTAGCGGTCTTCAGAAAGTTAACGGAAAGATTCATATTATCTTTTATTTCTACTTTTTCATCAACTTTTTGAAGTACGTGTGTGTGTGTGTGTGTGTGTGTGTGTGTGTGTGTGTATTGATAGGCACTATCTATAAAATATACATGCAGGTGCAGTATGAATCTAAAAATGCTGTATATCTTTTGGGCAGATGCGAAGGAAAGATGATAACATTAAGGAATTGGACACTGTCATCAAAGAAAATGATATAAAGCCAAACCATGAAACGCCTGCTGCAGAAATCGTTCAACTAAAAGAAGCTGAACCCCAAAATACGGATTTCAGCAAAGAGGTAGAGAGATTATTTTAGGACAGATATTCCGAAGGGGTAGGTTTTCGAAGATTATGTTAAGTGGTAAAGTTGAAGATAAAGTATGTTTCTTTCAGTCACAGAGGCCATTTTCTAAATGAAATGACAAGATTCCTTTAATTTGATTGACATATTCAGCAACATCAAAATGTGTTAATTGAAAATTTAAAATGCAATCAATTAAGGCTGGGATAAATGATTGTTAACCCAATTAAAGAATCTTATGTCCCAAGGGTCTTAGTGATGTGCATCTTCTTTTTGAACAAATAACTTTTTCCATCCAAGTAGTAAAGAATGCTAATATTTTTTAATACTCTCATACTTGAACCTAAATTGTCAGTAATATTTGATGGGTATGATATAAATGGTTTAGTAAGCTTTTTATTTTGGAATCATTTTAGATTTACTAATAAATATTAAATGTGATGAGAATGCTTTGGGAAAAAAAAAGTTTTCTTTTTATTCTATAGCTTAAAAAAGCTGAAAATGTTTTTTACGAAATGCTTTTGAAACCTGAGCCAAATGGAGTAAGTTCCGAGGAATTGATGAATAAAGAAAGAAGCAAAGAAGAAGTGCCTGAGGATGTTACATACAGGTAATAAACAGGAAAAACAAAGGAGTCATTCACAAAACTGTATAACTGCTCAAAAATGGTAAACTTCAGAGTCAAAGAGTATTGGATTCCAGGGCCAACTTAGCTACTTAGGAGTTGTGTACCACCACGCAAGACTGTTGTAAGGATTTTTTTTTTTTTTTTTTTGCTGCTGCTGTCTGGTGCAGGGAACTGAACCCTTGACCTTAGGTGTTACAAGGCTGAGCTCTAACCAACTGAGCCAAACAGCCAGCCTGTTATTGTAAGGATTAAATAAGAAAATATATGTATAGCACTTAGCACCTATGAAGTTTTCAATAAATGATACCTTTCCAAAAAAAAAATGCTGTAAGACTGGCTGGTTAGCTCAGTTGGTTAGAGCATGGTGCTGATAACACCAAGGTCTAGGGTTCAATCTTTGTATCAGCTAGCCGCCAAAACAAAACAAAAACAAATGCTGTGAGGCATATAGCTGTAGCAAAGTAGAAGTTTCAGCATTGTCTCTGTAATGGTAGACATTGATCAGAAGTCTGAGTTGTTTGAAGGCAGTTCCAAAGATTATGTGATTTGCTTTTATTTTTTAGCTGTATTTCTTAACTAGCCCTCTTAAGTGTATATCGTCAGTCTCACCTTAGTAAAAAAAAATTACCAGTTCTGGAGAAAAGAAGTGCTGTGATTTAGAGTTCCTAAGCAGGTGGCCGGTTAGCTCACTTGGTTAGAGTGTGGTGCTGATAACACCAAGATCAAGGGTTCAGATCCCCATACTGGCCAGGTGCTAAAAAAAAAAAAGGAAAGAGACAGTCTGTTAATGCAATTATTAGTGCAATAGTGCATGACACCCACCTAAAGAAGTTTTACTTGCTCCCCCCCCCCAAAAACAAAAAACCTAAATTTGATCAAGCCTTAAAATCATATCAATTTATAGAAAATATGAGAGATAGAATCATCAAAACCCAGGACATAGTAAGCTGTATAGGACAGATAAACCAGGTAGTTTCACATATAAACAGCAAAGAATAGGGCTGGCTGGTTAGCTCAGGTGGTTAGAGCCCAGAGTGATAACACTAAGGTCACAGGGTTTGGATCCCTGTACTGGCTAACTGCCAAAAAAAAGGGGGGCAAGTGGTGCAAAGAATAGAAGGGATGTGGAGCACTTTGTTTTAGATTAAAGTAGACTTTTTAAGAGACTTGTCAGGCAGTACAGTGTATGGACCTTGTTTTGATCCTGATTCAAGTAATTCTAAAATGACATGAGGCGATGATGAACAAAATTGGCAAAGTGTGGTAATTACTGAAGCTGAGTATACAGATTTCTTTTTTTTTTTTAAAAGATGACCGGTAAGGGGATCTTAACCCTTGGCTTGGTGTTGTCAACACCACACTCAGCCAGTGAGCCAACCGGCCATCCCTATATGGGATCCGAACCCGTGGCCTTGGTGTTATCAGCACCGCACTCTACCGAGTGAGCCACGGGCTAGCCCTACAGATTTCATATATTATTTGCTCTACTTTTTTTTTTGTTTGTTTGAAATTTCCATTAAAAAAAATAGGGTGGTATTTTCAATAAAATCAAAGATGTACATACCCTTGGCCCAGAAATTCTACTTCTTGGCATTAGAGAAATGCTTGTACATATGTGCCAAGGTTGTGTGCTCATAAGAATGTCCACAACTACATAGTTTGCTTTGGATAAAATCTGGAATTAACACGTGTCCATTTACCATAGAATGAATAAGTAAATTGGAGTGTATCAACACAATGGAATTCTATATAACAAAAAATATATACGATGTTTAGCTACCCACTGCAACATAAATGATTCTTAGGGAATATAGCATTAAGCTAAATATGCAGAAAACAAAATAACTGCTATATTCTATTAATATAAAGTTGTAAAGCAGCTGTCTCATTTAAAAATAGCTATATACAGGTGGCAGGTTTACATGAAAAGGCATGGGGAAAAAATTACCTTAAACGTTAGTATAGTGGTTACATAAGTAGGAGGGAGTTGGATAGGATGGAAAGTAAAGCGGGGAGGAGTTCTAAGGTCCTAGGGTATCCCTAGCATTCTATTTCTTGATCTGAGAGGTGATGATACGTGTGTTTGCTTCATAATCATTTGTTAATCTGAAAACGTATTTGCACAATTAAATATATGAAATTTCCATTAAAAAAGAGAAGAAAGGGGATTAATTGCAAGCAAAATATTAGCAGTTCTTTAATATAGGTGGTGGCATCTTTTCTGTATGGTTAAAATTTTTTATTACAAAAAATTGGAAGAAGGCCAGCCCGTGCTGATAACACCAAGGCCACGGGTTCGGATCCTATATAGGGATGGCCGGTTTGCTCACTGGCTGAGCGTGGTGCTGACAACACCAAGCCAAGGGTTGAGATCCCCTTACCGGTCAACTTTTGGGGGAAAAAAAAAA
>NW_007726539.1:465003-467100 GCF_000696425.1 Galeopterus variegatus
GGTGCTGATAACACCAAGGTCTAGGGTTCAATCTTTGTATCAGCTAGCCGCCAAAACAAAACAAAAACAAATGCTGTGAGGCATATAGCTGTAGCAAAGTAGAAGTTTCAGCATTGTCTCTGTAATGGTAGACATTGATCAGAAGTCTGAGTTGTTTGAAGGCAGTTCCAAAGATTATGTGATTTGCTTTTATTTTTTAGCTGTATTTCTTAACTAGCCCAGTGAGCCAACCGGCCATCCCTATATGGGATCCGAACCCGTGGCCTTGGTGTTATCAGCACTGCACTCTACCGAGTGAGCCACGGGCTGGCCCTACAGATTTCATATATTATTTGCTCTACTTTTTTTTTTGTTTGTTTGAAATTTCCATTAAAAAAAATAGGGTGGTATTTTCAATAAAATCAAAGATGTACATACCCTTGGCCCAGAAATTCTACTTCTTGGCATTAGAGAAATGCTTGTACATATGTGCCAAGGTTGTGTGCTCATAAGAATGTCCACAACTACATAGTTTGCTTTGGATAAAATCTGGAATTAACACGTGTCCATTTACCATAGAATGAATAAGTAAATTGGAGTGTATCAACACAATGGAATTCTATATAACAAAAAATATATACGATGTTTAGCTACCCACTGCAACATAAATGATTCTTAGGGAATATAGCATTAAGCTAAATATGCAGAAAACAAAATAACTGCTATATTCTATTAATATAAAGTTGTAAAGCAGCTGTCTCATTTAAAAATAGCTATATACAGGTGGCAGGTTTACATGAAAAGGCATGGGGAAAAAATTACCTTAAACGTTAGTATAGTGGTTACATAAGTAGGAGGGAGTTGGATAGGATGGAAAGTAAAGCGGGGAGGAGTTCTAAGGTCCTAGAGTATCCCTAGCATTCTATTTCTTGATCTGAGAGGTGATGATACGTGTGTTTGCTTCATAATCATTTGTTAATCTGAAAACGTATTTGCACAATTAAATATATGAAATTTCCATTAAAAAAGAGAAGAAAGGGGATTAATTGCAAGCAAAATATTAGCAGTTCTTTAATATAGGTGGTGGCATCTTTTCTGTATGGTTAAAATTTTTTATTACAAAAAATTGGAAGAAGGCCAGCCCGTGCTGATAACACCAAGGCCACGGGTTCGGATCCTATATAGGGATGGCCGGTTTGCTCACTGGCTGAGCGTGGTGCTGACAACACCAAGCCAAGGGTTGAGATCCCCTTACCGGTCAACTTTTGGGGGAAAAAAAAAATTGGAAGAAAAAATTAATTATATTCTATAATAACAGATTTTAAAATACCAATCTATTTTCATTAGCCATCAAGATGAGACACAGATCCCAAATCATAAACCCAAAGGCTACCGTGAAGAAAATACAAAGGACAATATTGATGAACAAGGAGAAACTGTTATTTCTTATGAACCAACTCCTGAAGTTTCTAGAGGGGATCAGACAATGACAGGTAGATTGTACATTTTCATACTTTTCTCACTGGTGTTTTCTCTGAACTTCTAAGTTTATTTTCCGCATAGAGATTCTAACAGGGGAGCCACTTAAGTACCTTGACTGCAGATTAATCAGCTTTTGCTGCATGCACCTTCAGCAGGGATGCAGCGGGACAAAGGAGAAAGGACAACTCCTGCCGCAGAGTCTGCTCAGGCTTGGGAGTCAGCTTGTTGGGTTTTGGTTTTGTTTTATTTTGTTCATGTTTGTTTGTTTGTTTATTTTTGCAGCTGACTGGTACAGATTGTTTTTTTATTTTAATCATTAACATATGTGGTAAACTTTCTCAAAGAAGAAGATCCTTTAGTACTTGGAAAATTTACCATTCTCGGGGTATTCACAAACTTGCCACTTTGGGAATTGTGGAAGATTGAATATATAAAGTAGCAGAGTGGATTTGTTTACTCTAGCCCCTACTGTAATCCACATCTGGGTTTTTCTTTGATAGTAGAAGGTCATCATCATAGCATATTGAAAAGCAGATGGATCTGTGATGTTCTCTCATATTTTCTGTACTCTTCACAAATCTTTTTTTTTTTTTTTTTTTTCTTTTTTTTGTTTTGGGGTGGGGGGGGGGGGGGGGG
>NW_007726539.1:467259-477721 GCF_000696425.1 Galeopterus variegatus
TTTTTTTTTTTTTTTTTTTTTCCTTTTTTTGGGTTGGGGGGGGGGGGGGGGGGGGGGGCGAGGAGGGGAGGATCATACCACTAGTGCATTTTATTACCTTTGCTTCTTGTAGTCCATAAGCAAAAAACCATTCCTAGTAATCACTCCCGCCCTTTTGCAGAAGGGTAAGAACAATGAAATGTTATTATTCAGGACTAAGGAAGAGCATGGAGTTCTGGGCAGGACATTTTCTGTATCCTATACACGTGTAACATGCAAATTTATGTCATCAGTCATGTTCCCTTGTAATAAACACTAAGCACTGTCTTTTCCTTTGCCTCTATCACTTATAAGGCAGTGTGCACAGGATTTCTCACTTTTTTAAGAAAATTGTCACTGGCCGCTTTTGGTTATTATACAGCAGGTCTGAATCAAAGTGGTGTAGTAGTATTAAACCCACAAAATTTAAATCATCTATAGTATTTAGCTGCATGGAACTAAAAAAGACCTATCAGAACTCACTGACAGACACCCGAAAATTAACCTGAAAGAAAAGAATTTTTAAGCAGTCTTCAGGAAACACTTCATACTGAATAATCAGTTGCCAGATTTAGAACATTACAGCAGAACCCAAATACAGATATTCCTTCCTTCCCAAAACACCTTCTAATTGTTGTGGGATCTCAGTGTCAGGATTCATCCAAATATATCTCAAAGATTTTTTAGCTTCTCACGTTTTCTTGGTGTGTTTTAGTGAAAAGTCTGTCCCCGTCTCCTGAGTCCTCGGCGTCTCCAGTTCCATCCACTCAGCCGCAGCTCACAGAAGGATCACATTTCATGTGTGTGTAGTCCCAGAAGAAGTACGTGGTCTCCCTTTGCATCTGTGCTTTGCAGTTAGTTTTTCACTAGAATTCTACTCGTTTGTTGGTTTAGTGAATCAAAACTGAGATTAATTCTGGACCGTGCATTGGAGAGAGTTGGTAGAGCAAGTAGGCCACGTATTTAGACCATGCGCAGTAACTCACATATCCATCATTGGCCCTTCCAGTGATCTGCTGTGTGACAGCATTTTCTCTGTCTCTTATTTCATCATCTGTGAAAACAGCAAAACTTGGAGGGTATGCCAGTGCCAAGACAAGCCTCACAGTGTTTTGCAGCTGTGCTTCCACTTAACACTCCATTCCATAGTCAGAGCTGAGAATTCTGTTTAAGTCATTACGTGCTAATTGTGTAATGTTTTTACAGTTAGTGTGACATGTCTGCCTCATTGGGAATCTGTTAATTATTTTAAAGGACAAAGATATGTTTATGATACAGCCATCAATGATGGAATGTTAAAATCTTGAAGATCTTTTAGAAATTATTTCTAAATAATTGAATTTTTTAAGTCAGGCAGGTAGCTACTAAAAAAGCCGTGGATGGGGATAGGGAGACGAAGGAAGCTTTTCTTCAACGATATTCCTTAGACCACAGTTTTAGAATTGAGAATGATTTTCTAAGTTTTTACTTTTAAAGTTTATAGACAATTGCTAATTTTTAACCTTTAATTTTGCACTTGTCAATAGACACTTTTTAAAAATACTTTTTAGAAAGGCTATGAGGTATAGAGTGAGAATTTTATGCCTTTTTCTGCATTTTTTTCCTCATGGTATCTACTATTTGTAGTGATGTTTGGTGCTGTAGGATTACCACCAATTTCTGTTAAATATTTATAAGTCACAAAAACATAGAATATATTATGAGCATTGTTACTAATATCTCCTTGGATTTTTAGATTCTCAAAACAAATGAGTACAAATACTAACTTGACTAAGTTTATCCAGTAGTGCTTATTTTCTAGAATCTACCTCTATTTGCACCTTTTTGTAGCAGCTATAATCTGTGTCCTTCTTTTCAGCCAGAAAGATTGATGTCATCTTGTAATAGTTATGCCTTTTATTTGAGATTATGTCTACCTGGAGCCTAGAAGAGTCTTTTATTTGTTGTCGGTTGGTGTCTTTTCAGTATTAAAGTGCTTATTGGAGTTACAGACAACCTATTTGTTACAGTCTTACCTATGTCTTGCCTCTGTCACTCATGTATTTAAACTTTAACTTAAGTATGTTTAGAAGTGACAGATGCTACTGGTGACAGAATTACACCAGACATAGGAAAAGTAAGCGTTATAGTCATTTGATTTCTCCTGTACAAAGAGTTGATAGATGGCCTCTGTCTATCTTAGTGGAGAAATGTACATTAAGAGCCATTCATGGTTCAATAAATAGGTTACAATTCATTTTATACAGACCATTTCAATAATAAAAGATGTTCTTATTGGATCTTATTTTGTTTTATTTTTATTCCAAGAGCCAGTGACATCACATACTATAATGAGGTACAGTTATTGCTGGATATTTTCTAGTCTCATGGTACACAGCCACCACAAACAACTAGTGGCATGAAAACTGGCATTATTTTTATCTTCCTATTGTGCGTATGTCATCCTTTTGAACTAGTAGTTTTGGCAGGACTTAGGAAAGCTTTACAGATAACACTGCCGTATAGGCAGCTCAATATATTATTACATATTTTAATGAAGTTATGCAAATCTTTGCTCATTTTGTTGATCTTTTGCATTCCACAAGTTTGGGTACATTTTTTATTCTGAATTGCTACTTAATTGCTTTCTGTTTCTTTGCTTTGTGAATTAAGCTTATGGAAATGAAGAAAAATGTCCTTTAATTGTATTATGTTTTAGGATTTTCATGGCCATGCTTGTCAGTTCTATTGTTATAGAATGTCACCCTTAGTTACTTTGGGAGATGGTCGTTCATTAACTTTGCAGGTGTCAAAGTAATTTTCCCTCTCTTATTTTTCAGCTAAACTGACTTGTATTGAAACCATTCAAAGCTAAAGACATGGACCTTCAGCAGTGTAAGAAGATATTGTACAGTATATTTTAAATCTATGAAATTCATAGTTCTGATGCTTTTGGCCACAGAGCATCGTTTTATCACTTCTGGAAAATGTTTATTCCAAAATAGCTTTAATGGCCCATATGTACACTCCGTAATCTCAAGGTTATTATTCTGACACCAGCTTGCTGCTATGATTTCAAAGCACATAAGTAAAGGTGCTTTTTAATGTGTGGTCTGTAGTCAGAGCTTACTTAGTTGCTGATTTCCAGATTTTGATGTTTCTTAAGTCTGGGTGAATTTATATTTCTTTTGGCTTTTCAGTACATAAAGTTAGTTGTTATTTCCAATGAAGCTTATTTTCCTTTTTTTTATTTCCCATTTTGGCTACTGCAGTGCTTTGTTTCACACTTGATTTGTAAAAATTTTATATATATATTTAAAATGTGCCATTTTATTATTGCTGAGTGAAGTTATGTCCTGTTTTCTGCTATAATTCCTTCTCAGTCAGATTGCAATGTCAGCAGTTACTGCCACACTCTTGTCAGCTTAAACAAAATGTTATCGCTTACTTTTTCTTTAAGAAAAAAAGACAATTAAAGTGTAGGGATTTTGAAGTACTGGTCTTATACTTCATTGGAATAGATGTGTACAGCAATAAGCAGGTTTTCAATTCCAGTACTTAGTTTGTGTACAAATGTAATTATGTTCATTGTGTATATATTATACAATGAGCAAATGTAATGTATTAAAGCTACTTACTATTGTTTAAATGCAAATGTTCATATCTCATTTCTTTTTTATCATGTTAAATAAATGTTGATGTTCTTAAATCAGTTGTGTTAGAATTTTTGTTCTTTCCATCTAAAATGGAAAGTCTGAGACTCAAGAGACTTCTAGTAGAAAAAGTAGTCTGTTTAATTTTACAATCCTAGACAGCATCATAAAAGGGCCTTGTCTGTCCAACCTTCCTGTGTCCCAGTTGAGGAACTTGAGGCCCAGAGAGATAAATTAACAGCCACAATCACATGCTTTTAATGACAGAATTTGGACTAGAGTATAGTTTTTCTGAATTCTCCTCTAAGCTCATCAGCTCATCACCACTGCGCTAATTTAGTTTTGTGAAGTTACAGTATTTCTATGTGTTGCCATGTTTTAGAAAGTAGCTTCAAGCATCTGCAGTCCCACTGTGCTTAGGAATTGGATTTCTTTGAGAGGAGTGTGTAAGGCAGAGAGGGCTATTTATTTCTCTGACATGGGTAACTAGAAACCATTTCCTCATAAGTGGGACACTTAGAGATCATTTTCTCTTACAATGTATTCTTTGCACGTGTTCATGCTCTTCAGAATCAATTACATTTTCTTCTCTCTGTAACCTTTTGTTCATGCTATATATTGTTCCCAGAGTACAAGGAAATCTGATGCCTTTGGATTCCTATATAAAATGGCTGAAACTAAATTGGCACTGGTCATTCTTTTTTTTCCCCCTCATGCTGTCTTAAAGAGGATTTAGATTTAATTCAAAACACAGATGTATAAAAATTCATCTGCTCCAAACAGAAACACAAACTGAAGTGCAAATTGATACAGTCTGTATTATAGGAGGTGCATGAAAACAGAGGTTAAGATGGAAGGTGAGTGTTCAGCCCTCTGTGTCCATATAAACATGTTTACACACATTGTCTTTCTCTAAAGATGTCACACAGATGTCCTGTCAAAATAAATAGTCAACAGATTATTATTTCCCATTAGTTATAATATGACTGTTGTTACAACAGATCTTTTGTCAGTGTGTTGGGGGAAACTTGCTATTATTCTTTGATTTTTTGTGTGGGGGGGGTTGTTTTTATGTTTGTGTGTGTATCTTACTTTAGTTTTATTAAGTGTTTTTGAACTATTCTAAGAAGGAAAAATGTTCCTTACTGGGATCCCCGCAAATCAAGGGAGTATGGAGCAAGCAGTATGAAGTTGTTGTGACTCATATCAGCTCTTCAGAAAGCCAAGTGAAAATCATGTATTTACAAACCACACGTCAGCACAGGTGCTTGTTAAAGGAGATAGTAAAAGGAAACGCAGTAGTCCCCCCTTATGCATGGTGTAACTTTCCTTGGTTTCAGTTATCTATGGTCAACCGCTGTCCAAAAATATTAAATGGAGGGCTGGCTATTAGCTCAGTTACAGAGCAGCCTTGTAACACCAAGGTCAAAGGTTCCATTCCCCATTACCAGCCAGCCACCGAAAACAAAAAAAATTAAATGGAAAATTTCAGAAATAATTTGTGAGTTTTAAATTGTGCAGCATTCTGAATAGCAGGATGAAATCTCACACTGTCCACTCCATCCTGCTGGGGATGTGAATCCTCCCCTTGTCCAGCACATCCACGCTGTTGACACTACCCGCCTGTTACTCACTCAGTAGCTGTCTTGGTTATCAGATCCACTGTTACGGTATTGCAGGGCTTGTATTCAAGTAATCTTTATTTTACTTAATAATGGCCCCAAAGTGCAAGAGTTCTGTGCCTAACTTATAAATTAAACCTTATCATAAGTATGTATGTATAGGAAAAAATGTATATACTATAGGGTTTGATAATTTTCAGGATTTCAGGCATCCACTGGAGGTCTTTAGAATGTATTCCCTGCAGGTAAGGGCAGACTGCCATACTAGTACTTCAAAAATTTGAATTAGATCAATACTTTCCGTCTTACCAAGAGCTCGCATTACCTAACTCCCCCTCTATTAGAGAGGTGTTCAGGATTTCAGGCATCCACTGGAGGTCTTTAGAATGTATTCCCTGCAGGTAAGGGCAGACTACCATACTAGTACTTCAAAAATTTGAATTAGATCAATACTTTCCGTCTTACCAAGAGCTCGCATTACCTAACTCCCCCTCTATTAGAGAGGTGCACAGGAAGCCCAGGAAGTGTGGAGACTCAAGGTAAGGAGTGCAGACAGGGTTTCCGGGCCTTTACCTCTGGAGGAATCACCGTGGGGGCCACCCCAGGGGCATGCAAACTTGCTCCGAAGTTCTTATGCTCAGTGTCCTGATGGGTTGATGGCTCAGTGATCACATCGAAGTCTCCCCACTCATCTACCTCCAGTTTATAGAAAGTTGACAATCATGTTGCTGTTGTGGCCAAAAATCAAACAGATAACCATAAACAAGCGGGGTCTAAACTCTTTTGCTTGGATATTCACAAAAGATGCACATTTTCAAGTTGACATCTACAATTTTTCAGAAGTTAAAATAGTTGAAAAGGATACAATCTCTTGCATACTAACACTGACATTTTAAAATAGAGTGTTACATCCATTTTTTAAAGCATATCCAACAGAATGTAAATACTGTTTTGTTACCTCCATCATCCGTATTTAAAAGGTACAAAAAAGCTTTTTTTAACAGGAAATTTGGTATCATTCCTTTTTCTCCATGTACTTATATTTCCAGTTTACTTCCCCCATGATACTTTAACACAATAATGATCATATGTTGAATTATTATAGTTATTTCTGATTCACTTCTGTGAAATCTTGTTACTCGGCTGTTAAAATCATTCACTTTCTCACCACCCCGGAGGATTTTATATCCTGAACGTAAAAGTAAGATTCAGAGAAGTGCATTTTGCCTATGTAAGGGAAAGAGAAGCTAATGTGGAAGGGCACCTTGACCTCAGCAGCCTTGAGGCAGATCTGTTTTAGACAGGAGTTCATAGGGAAGGTAACTATTTAGATACTGAGTCCAACAAAATTTCTTTGCCTACATACCCTTGACATGTTTCTGTATACTGATGTGAAGAAAGCCATCCCTGATTATTTGGCCACTAAAATATTTTTCGGTTTATTGATTTGTGTGTACTTCTCACTTTACCCATAAAAAGATTTTATATAGATTTAGCCTATGGCAGAGAAACTCACTATTGAGCAACTTGAAAAAACTATGAATGTATGAGGAATAAATTGATTCATTTTATGCAAAAACAAATTATTTTTTGTTACACTAAAATAATTTGGAAGGAGTTTTCCCAGAACTCTTTCTCAAAAATGGATCAAATCCTTCATCCATAGGTTTAAAATAAATTTTTGAAGTGTGTGGTTTGTATTTTAAAAGGAGAAACTAAAATTTTTTAATTTTAATTTAATTTTAAAGTAATTTACAGTGGAAGATGAACCTAAAACATAAGGTTAAAAGGCTGGGTCAAAGGCATGGGTGGAATACAGCAGGGCTGTTTTATTTAATTCAAGCCTGGAACAACACACTGAAGTATAGGATAGAACCTAACCCCAGAACTGTGTCCCTAGGCTCAAGCTTACTGTAAAGTCCCTTGAGTCCTATATTAACTAGGTTTAGAAACGCTATTCAATCTCTGAGTGAAGACTCATATATCCCAGCTGTTCCCTAGAAGGACCTTTATCCCCTCCATTCTTCCAGTGTGAGAAACAGTATAGGCAGTCTCCTAGTTTGGCAGGAGGGTCCCTCTACCAACTCTGTTGCTAGGAAGCCTGAGTCCCTCCAGAGCACCCTTGTTACTGGTATGGAGCCTCACTGTGTAGGGGTTAGAAGCACAAACTCTAGCACTAAAGGTCTGCCTCTTACTGTGTGTCCTTAGACCAAGATGCTTATCCTTTGTGATATGTGACCAGCACCTCTGGTCACATATCAGAGATTGGTCTGCTAATAGTTACTATTAGAACATATGTGGTTGCAAAGTCTAAATGAGTTGTGTCAAGTGTAGAAAAGTGCCTGCTACCATGTAAACACTTGCTACCATTAGCTGTTATTAACTACAAGCTAACCTCATCTAACTGTGTGATTTCAGAATTTACTGGGGCACTATTATTAATCACTTTGTTTAAGCAATGTTTCCAAACTGGATCACAATTTAGAATCACCTTTATGCCAAACAAGAAGGGTTTGTTTAAAAAAACAGGTTGCTATTGCTGGGCCCTAAAATTTCTGATTCGGTCAGTTTGGAACGGGGTCTGAGAATCTGCATTCTAATAAGTTCCCAGGTAGTACTAATGCTGCTGTTCCAGCATCACTTCAATTCACTCTGAGAACCAGCGGGTTCGGATCCCATATAGGGATGGCCGGTTCGCTCACTGGCTGGGCGTGGTGCTGACAAACAAGAAGGGTTTGTTTAAAAAAACAGGTTGCTATTGCTGGGCCCTAAAATTTCTGATTCGGTCAGTTTGGAACAGGGTCTGAGAATCTGCATTCTAATAAGTTCCCAGGTAGTACTAATGCTGCTGTTCCAGCATCACTTCAAGTTCAATTCACTCTGAGAACCACAAAAAGCATGTTATTTTTGTTAATGTGTAGTGGGTTTATTATTGTCATTTTAGGTGAATGAGTAAATACTTTAAACATCTCTCAGCTTTCATTTCTACTACAGTAAATACCAATAGATAAAACTTAGAGGACTGACCTGTTAGCTCAGTTGGTTACGGTGCAGTGTTGAAGCACCAAGGTCAAGGGTTCGATCCCTGTTACCAGCCAGCTGCCAAAAAAATTTTTTTTAAAGTAGGTATAACTTACATAAGCTATTTAGGATTCTCACTAGTTGTTAAGCATGTGAGAATCCTGAGACCCGAAAATTTGAGAACCACCCATATAGTCCATAAAGGTCAGCCTCCCGTGACGGGGCACAGCCAAAAAGTGTGAGATCCAGAGGGGCACACAGAAGATAGAGGGTCACTGTTGCCTGTTAGAAGTCCTCACTAGTCTGCTCCTTGAATTGAAAACCCCGTGTCTCTGAGTGCCACCCAGAGCCTGTACGTCGCTCTTGGGCCCTGAAGGCTGTGAGTCATTCATGGAAATTAATTTGAAAAGGCATGAGAAGGCAGAATCCATACGTGCAAAGGTCTAGAAAGCCTGAGGCTCCCTAGACTACCTGTTCTCTCTGCGTCAGCTTCAACACACGCTTCTGGCCCTACCTCGGTCCCCGTGTGTATTTGACTTAGAGTTTAGCCCTCATATCCAATTAAAACTTATTAGCCTTGGGTGATTATGAAAACATCAGTTAAAAATGGATAAAGTGAAATACTGGCCAGCCACCAAAATAATAATAAAATGGATAAACAGATATGTTATTCCATATCAAAATGGAGTAGACCTATAAAAAAATCTGTTATCTATTTAAATTATTATTGGAAATGTGTGTGATTTATATGGAGATGTTAGTATTGCTTATAATAAATCACTATTCTCTGCCTATTAAGCTGTCTGGTTTTTCCCAACATAAGAAAATTAATGACTCATCCCCTGTATTTGAAGTAGCAACTAAAGCTGTCCAGAAACTTGTTGAGCATACCCCTTAAGTAGCAGATGCTGAAGGATCCCCAGCTTTTTTTTTTTTTTTTAAAGAAGTAACGTATCTCCCTAGATCCTTGCCAGGTATTTGGGGGGTTGTTGGAACATCTGGAAACAGGCCAAAGAGCAGGTGTGGGACAAGGCTAATGCCTGTAATATTCTGCTATAAAACAATAGAGATGTAATGGGGTTGCTAACATTTCAAACCAATTGGCTTCTAGCCATATACCTGAAAACTGTTCACAAGGAGTGATGAGGCGAGCAACCACTTCTAGGAAAATCCCCTAACTTGAAATTTACAAAAGGAGAAATACTAGCATTCGATAGACATAGGAACAGATCTGCATACCTGTGGCAATCATACAAGTTAAAACAATGAGATGCCCTTTTTTACCCATCAGAATGGAAAAGATTAAGAGTGATTATGTCAGAATTAGCAGGGGATAGGGCAAAGCACGTATTCATACATGTTTGGTGAGAGTGTGATGGAGCTTGGATGTGTTGTCCCCTCCAAAACTCATGTGGAAATTTGNCGGCACATAGTAAGGTTCTGTGATTTTTACTGAATTTTTGTTTCATTTATATGTGGTGGTATAAATTTGGGAGTGCTTATTTAAAGGTTGCACAGAGTATGGAAAGACTGATAAAATGTGATGCAAAGCTGCTTTTACCTCTGTGCCCAAAAAGAAGAGGGGAGAAGTAACGGCAATCCATAGAAACAAATCTCTTGAGAGAAGCCCTTACTCTTTTCTCAAAAGACACAGCCAACCTCAGTGTAAGCAGTCCCTACAGGGATTGAGCCAGGAGAATACCTGTTCTTTAGTAAAATAAAACTTTATTTAATAAAATAAAAGTTTATTTTTTTAACAAAATAAACTTTCCCTTATCACTCCATTTTCTTGCTGGGCTTCCCACTGGCTGAACTCAACAGGATACAGAGGTTGCAGGAGTTCTGCTGGGTGTAGCCAAGAGCTCTTGGAGGTTCCCAAGGTCTTTTCAGGGAGTCTCATGAAGTCAAAACTATTTTCGTAATGATACTGAGATGTTATTTGCCTTTTTTACTTTCATTTTCTCAGCAGTGAACAGTGGAGTTTCCCAAAGGCTTCATGACCTCAACAGATTGAATGCAGAAGCAGATGTGAAAATCTAGCTGTTTTAGGGCCGGCCCTTGGGAGAGTGTGGTGCTGATAACACCAAGGCCATGGGTTCGGATCCCTTTATAGGGATGGCCGGTTAGCTCACTTGGAGAGCGTGGTGCTGACAACACCAAGTCAAGGGT
>NW_007726539.1:477783-479855 GCF_000696425.1 Galeopterus variegatus
TAAGCCAAATAAACCTCTGTTCTTTATAAATTACCCAGTCTCAGTCATTTCTGTCATAGCAACACAAAACAGACTAATACAGAGTGTAAATGAACAAAATCTTTCAAAAGCCGTAAAAATGCTTACTCTTTGACCTGGCAATTCTACTTCTGGGAATTTATTTCAAAGAAATAATCTGAAAGAAACTATTTTAAAGAAATAACCCAGAGGCGTTGTAGTTTGTTTTATTTATGATTTAGATATGGGGTCTATTTATCTCATGCCATAAGAAGCCCACCAGTGGGAGGCCAGGCTCACTGGAGACGCCCTGCTGTGCCATCTGCAGTGACGGCTGCATCGGAGCATTGCCCCCTGTGCAGAGCAGGAAGCCGAAGAGGCATTGTCAGCTGCTTTGTTTATGTCTCTCTGATATTGTGAAATATGTAGTACTTGGTGTCTCTCCCGTTTCCTGACATATAGCTCCTAAAATCCCTGGAACTCCAGAGTGATGAGTGTCTTTCACAGGCTAATGAGATAACCAGTGGCTGGGGGCTCCCACATAACCTCAGGATGAGGGCAGTTTACCAGGGGAACCAACCCTGCCATTAAAGGGTTGGAACTTTCAGTCCCACCCCTGGACTTCCAGGGAGGGGTGAGGGGCTGAATGTTGAGCTGATAACAAATGACTAATGATTTAATCAATCATGCCTATGGACTGAAGCTTCCATAAGAACTTAAAAGGGCAGGGCTTCTGGATACCCGACTGTGGAGAGGTTCCCAGAGGGTGGTGTGCCCAGACAGGGTGTGGAACCCTGCACCCCTTTTCCCATACCTCGCCCTAGGCATCTCCATGTGGCTGTTCATCTGTATTCTTTGTAATATCCTTTATAATAAACCAGCAAACTTAAGTAAGCATTTCCCTGAGGTCTGTGAACCGTCTTACCAACCCTCATTTGTAGCTAGTCAATCAGAAGCATAGGTCGCCTTGACTTGGGATTGGCATCTGAAGTGGGGGCAGTCTTGTGGGGCTGAACCCTCAACCTGTGGGATCCAACACTGTCTCCAGGTAGATAGCATTGGAATTGAATTGAATTAAAGGACACTGAGCTGGTCTCCACTGAGAATCTGTTGGAGATTTGCTTGGTGGGTTGGTGGGGAAAAAATCTTCTCACATTTTGGTGACCAGAGGTGCTGTGTTGTATTGACTGGTGAGAGAGAAAAGGAAAAAACACTTTGATTTTTCCTATATCGTCGCAGTCTCATTGGCATGAACCAAATGACCTGGCCACCTCTAGCTATCAGGGTGTCTGGGAAAGCAAATGTTTATCTTCCCAGCTTTTAGCATAGAGAAAGGCAGTGAGAAGGGAGTTGAAGTGGGTGTTGAGTGAGCCAAGCTGCAGAAAATAACCCCCAACCTAGATGTTCACCTGTAAGGAATGGGATAAATAAATTACAGAAAATTTATTTTGTGCTGTCACTTGTCGTGTGGTTAATCTCTATAAAAAGCTGTTCTCTGTATATTTAGCTGTTCACTGTATATTTATAAAACAATATTTCCAGTTGAATCCCATTTTGTTAACAGTACATGTGTACTTACACTATACATTTATAGGAAAAACCTGTATATACATGATAATGTTAATTCTGGATCTTCTTTAAACATTTCTACATTCTCTGATTTATTTTTGGCAAATAATCATGTCTTAGTTTTAGAATAAAGAACAGAAAGAAAATTTTCTTTTTTAAGTTTCCATTGGACCAGAACAGGAGATAAACTACTCAGTTAAAATCAACCTGATGGGGCTCCCTACTCACAAGTGACCTCTAAATCTTAGCCATAAAATTTTCTAGATTGATTCAAAACCAGTGTAAAGGAAAATCATTAATAAACCTCAAAAAGTTCCTTCATCCCATTGGCAATCATGTCCACACCTCACCTCTAGCAGCCCAGGCCCCAGGCAACCACTGATGTGGTTTTTTTTTTTTTTTTTTGGTCTTTTTGTCTTTTTCCGTGTCCGGCAACGGATCGCAACCCTCAGTGTCGCCCCCGTACCGGACCGGGGACCGGCAACGGGATCGCAACCCTCAGTGTC